>NW_009259110.1:937062-951976 GCF_000687185.1 Egretta garzetta | reverse complement strand
ACTACATCCATAAAGCATCTGAGTGGTCCAACACCCACTCCTGTGCAGATTTGTTAGGAATTTTCTGCCTAAGTTCCCAGAACAGCCTGATTCTATGATTATATTGAACACATTATAGAAGTTTCAGGCACCTCACTAAAAGCAGCTGTGTCTATTTTCCCACCTTTGTCATAATAGACTGTTGTTAGGTTATTTACTGGGAATCCAGGAACAAACAGGAATTAAATGACACTGTAAGCCTGAGCATAATCCTTATGTCCCATGACAATACATTAAATACGTGCCCTGCTGTTAAATATACCGCATGCAAACAATGTCTGGGCTTCAACATGAAGAAGGAAAATACATTAGGAGACAGAAAGAAATAGCTAGGAGAACTTAATTTCCAGAGCAATGGGGAGTTGTGGAGTCTCCTTCTTTGGAGATATTCAAGACCTTTCTGGACGATGTCCTGTGCAACCTGCTCTAGGTGACCCTGCTTTATTAGGGGGGGTTGCACTGAATGATCTCTGGAGGTCCCTTCCAACCCTTGCTGTTTTGTGATTCTGTGATTCCTAGAGAAAGGAGAAGACACACTTCAAACATTCTGTATTCTACCTATGTAATAGCAGGATTGGGTTTGTATTTTATTCAATACCTGGTTTACATAAAATGAAAGCCAGGTCATAGAGTAGGAGCTGGAGAACCACCTGAATGTAAGATAATAGCCAAATACCTGTTTCTTAAACTAGAAGATGTAGATTTTTTTCATCATTGCTTGCATTCAACAAAAAGGAAAGGAGGTGTTGCTCTTTCCTATGGTCTATAATCTTGAGATTAGGGTGCTGCCATGTTAGGTAGAAATTGAGGGTACGAGAACAAAGAAACCAGGTGACCCATTTTCTGTGTTTGCTTTGGGATGATTAAAATATCTAATACTGTTATAAAGGATAATAAATTTTATCTAATTTTTAATAAAATTCTAAAAGGTAATCTAATAATTGATTTATTTAACTGATAAATAGCTAAGAACACATAAAATATGGTCATAATTTTGTTCAGAGATATTGTATATTGTGACACATATACTGACTTAAATAACAAGTGGAAAGATTTATGTAGCCAATCTGGTTAGAGTTTCTAATGACACCTTTTATACATTGCAAGTTTGAATTAATTTTTTACGTTATTTTGATGATTTGCTACATTTAAGGTGTGTCTTTTCACTATATCTGTGCCTCTTTTGCATTTCTTCACATCCATGCTAGTAATTTACATCTTCTTGTAAATTACTGTTCAGATATCAAAGAATCATAGAATCATAACAACATAGAATCATTAAGGTTGGAAAAGACCTCCGAGATCATCATGTCCAACTGTCAACCTAGCACCACCATGCCTGCTAAACAATGTCCCAAAGTGCCATGTCTACATGCTTTTTGAACACCTCCAGGGATGGTGACTCTACACACCACCTCTCTGGGCAGCTTGTTCCAATGCTTGACCACTCTTTCAGTAAAGAAAATTTTCCAAATATCCAGTCGAAACCTCCCCTGACACAACTTGAGGCAATTTCCTCTCCTATCACTTGTTACTTAGGAGAAAAGACCAACACCCACCTAACTACAACCTCCTTTCAGGTAGCTGTAGAGACCAATAAGGTCTCCCTTCAGCCTCCTTTTCTCCAGGCTAAACAACTCCAGTTCCCTCTCTCATAAGCCTTATGAGCCTCTCCTCATAAGACTTGTGCTCCAGCCCCCTCACCAGCTTTGTTGCCCTTCCCTGGACACCTTCCAACACACAATGTCCTTCTTGTAGTGAGGGGCCCAAAACTGAACACAGTATTTGAGGTGCAGCCTCACCAGGGCTGAGTACAGGGGTATGATCACTTTCATGCTCTGGGTTGCCACACTATTCTTGATACTGTTGGCCTTCTTGGCCATCTGGGCACACTGCTGGCTCATATTCAGCCAGCTGTCAACCAGCACTCCCAGGTCCTTTTCCTCTGGGCAGCTTTCCAGCCACTCTTCCCCAAGCCTGTAGCGTTGCATGGGGTTGTTGTGACCAAAGTGCAGGACCCAGCACTGGGCCTCGTTAAACCTCATACTGCTGGGCTCAGCCCATCAATCCATCCTGTCCAGATCCCTCTGTAGAGCCTCCTTAGCCTTGAGAAGATTGACACTCCCACCCAATATGGTGCCGTCTGCAAACTTACTGATGGTGCACTCAAATCGCCTCATCCAGATCATTGATAAAGGTATGAAACAAGACTGACCCCAGAACTGAGCCTGGGGAACACCACTTGTGACTGGCTACCAACTGAATTTAACTCCATTCACCACAACCCTCTGGGCTCAGCCATCCAGCCAGATTTTGTTCAGAGAAGAGTATGCCTGTCTAAGCCATGAGCCATCAGCTTCTCTAGGAGAATGCTGTGGGAGACAGTGTCAAAGGCTTTCCTAAAGTTTAGGCAGATAACATCCATGGCCTTTCCCTCATCCACTAGGTGGGACACCTGGTCATAGAAGGAGATCAGGTTGGTCAAGCAGGACCTGCCTTTCATGAACCCATGCTGGCTGGGACAGATCCACTGGTTGTGCTGCACATGCCTGGTGAGCACACTTAGGATGAACTTCTCCATAATCTTCCCTGGTACCAACGTCAAGCTGACATAGGCCTGTAGTTCCCCAGATCTTCCTTCTGGCCCTTCCTGTAGATGGGCATCACATTGGCAAGCCTCTTGTTGCCTGGGACCTCCCCTATTAACCAGGACTGCTGAGAAATGATGGACAGTGGCTTGGCAAGCTCCTCTGCCAGCTCCTTCAGTAGTCTGGGGTGGATCCTATCCAGCCCCATAGACTGGTGGGTGGCCAGGTGGTATAGAAGGTTGTTAACTGCTTCCTCCAGGATTACGGGGAGGTTTATTCTGTTCTCCACCCCTGTCTTCCAGCTCAGGGGGCTGAGTACCCTGGGCATAACTGGTTGGACTTTTAAAGACTGAGGAAAAGAAGGCATGAAGTATCTCAGCCTTTTCCTCATCCTTGGTGGCAATGTTCCCCCCCGCCCCCATAAAGTAGGGGGGGTGGGGTCGGAACATTTATCTCCAGTAAAGGATGGTGATTCTCCTCGGCTATCTTTTTGCTGTTAATGTATTTGTAAAAACTTTTTTTATTATCTCTTACAACAGTGGCCAGGTTGAGTTCTAGTTGGGCTTTTGCCTTTCTAATTTTCAATCTGTATGACCCGATGAGATCCCTGTATTCTTCTTGGGTTGCAGGTCCCTTCTTCCAAAGCTGGTAAGCTCTCCTTTTCTTCCTGAGTCTCAGTAAAAGCTCCCTGTTCAACCAGGCTGGTCGTCTTCCCCACCAATTCGTCTTATGGCACATGGGGACAGTCAGCTCATGTGCCTTTGAGACTTCTCCCTTGAAGAATGCCCAGACTTCCTGGACCCCTTTGCCCTTCAGGACTGTCTCCCAAGGGACTCTCTCAACCAGTGTACTGAACAAGCCATAGTCTGCCCTCTGGAAGTCAATGGTAGTTGTTTTGCTGTCCCCCTTCCTTAACTCACCAAAGCACAAGAACTCATCATTTCATGGTTGCTAAGCCCAAGACAGCCTCTGACCACCAGTCCTTCTCTGTTTGTAAACAGCATGTCAAGCGAGGAACCTCCCCGGGTAGGCTCGCTTACCAGCTGTGTCAGGAAGTTATCTTCCCTGCACTCCAGGAACCTCCTAGACTGTTTCTTCTCTGCTGTGTTGTATTTCCAGCAAACATCCCGTAAGTTGAAGTCCCCCACAAGAACAAGGGCTAGCGGTTGAGAGACTTCTACCAGTTGCTTGTAGAATATTTCATCTGTCTCTTCTTCCTGGTTGGGTGGGCTATATCAGACTCCCACCATGATATCTGCCTTGTTGGCCTTTCACCTGATTTTTACCCATAAACACTCAACCCTATCATCACCATAACTGAGCTCAAGGCAATCAAAACACTCTGTAACATACAGGGCTACCCCACCAGGTCTCCTTCCTTGCCTATCCCACCTGAAGAGTTTATAGCCATCCAGCAGCACTCCAGGTATGTATGTGGCTTGTCCCAACACATTTCTGTGATGGCAACTATATCATAGTTTTCCTGCTGCACAATGGCTTCCAATTCCTCCTGTTTGTTGCCCATGCTGCGTGCATTTATCTAGATGCACTTTAGCTGGGCTATCGATTTCATCCCCAAGATAGGGGTGCCACCCCTAGGCTCCTCTCTAGTGATCCTGATTATATGCCCTTCCCCCTTTGAACCTAGTTTAAAGCCCTCTTGATGAGCCCCGCCAACTCTGAGTGAGAATCCTTTCCCCCCTTTGAGACAGTTGCACTCCATTTGTCACCAGCAGGCCCAGTGCTGTCTAAATCTCCCCATGATCAAAAAAACCCAAATTACACTGACGTCACCAGCCTCTGAGCCACCTATTAATCAGGCGAGTTTTCCTGTTCCTTTCAGTATTCCTGCCACTGACAGGGTTGAGGAAAACACTACCTGTGCTCCCGATCCTTCAACCAATCGCCCCAGTGCCTTGAAGTCCCTTTTGATCGTTTTTGGACTTCTCTCCACAACCTCATCCCTGCCAACCTGCATAACCAACAGCAGGTGATAATTAGAGGGCCAGACCAGACCAGGGGGTTTCTTAGTAACATCACTAACCCAGGCCCCAGGGAGGCAGCAGACTTCCCTGTAGGGTGGGTCTGGTTGCCATATTGGGCCTCTGTTCCCCTCAGAAAGAAATTACCTATGGCAATTACCCTCCTTTTTTTCTTAACAGAGACAGTCCTAATGCGTGGGAGTGACTGACTCACCCTAGCCAACCCCCTGGACCTTCACCTACATCCTCATTTGCCTGGCCCTCAAGTTCTAAGGTCCCTTTTCTGTTGTGTAAGGGCAACGGGGAAGGTGAGGGAGGCTGGAAGGGGATACATCTGTCTCCCCGAGAAGGGAGCTGTTTCCTTTCTCCCCTTGTCCCTTATACCCCCTGCTTCTTCTTTGTGGCAAGAGGGTAGGGAATCCTCTGCTTCTTGTGGAGCCTCCATCTGCTGCCTTGGCCTCAGGGATGGTAGGGTGTGGCTGCACCAGTCTATCTCCCTCTCACACTCCCTGATACTTAACCTTCCACTTCCTCCCTCTGTCAGCTCTGCCACCAAGCTGAGCAGATCATCCACCTGGTCACACCGGAGACAGCTGCTGCCCCCCCCGCTCCCGAGTGACAGGCTCAGGCACTCCCTGCAGCCGGAGACCTGGACAGCTGCATATGATCCAAAGGCAACCAACAGACATCCAAGAAAATCAGACATTTTGTCAAATAAACTAAAATTTCACAGCCACAAAGTTATTCTCACATTATATTTAATATATTATTTTTTCAGCTAAAGTCAAACAACACCAGATTAGATATTTATATTTTCTGTATTTATCTAGGAAGAGACAAAAAAGTATGAGGATACTTTTCTTTAACATTAGCAATAGTTATACATATGGAAAATTTTCATTATCTTAAATAACAATTTTTTAAGAAAGTTTTATTACAGCTTTTATTCACAGACATTTGTCGTCTAATCTGATCTATGTTACTACTAATGCATATGGTCTAAAGAAGGAATATGCAGTAGAACAAAGTGTTCATACAAGTCTGTAGTAAAATATTGACTTCAGTTTGCAGAAAACTTCACAAAGTACATCACCGTGTTTCTGGGAAAAGTTTTGAAAACATTGAGTAAAAGAAGCGTCTTTAAGACAAATACTGTCTTTCTCTCTCTTTTGTTCCCCCCTTCTTTCTCCCTTCCCCTTACAGCCATTCCCCACAGTTTGGCTGCTCAGCTGTAAAAGCCTTAACTGGTGCTATTCTATCACATAAAATGCACGCATCGGTTGGATCTTGACAAACAGAGATAAGAGACAGGAAGATAGCCATGGAAACATAATGAAGGGACATTTCCTTCAGATGAGTAGACTCAAAATTACACAGAAACAACACAGCTGATGAATTTATAATATGCAGCTTTCCTGTCCTATCCATATCTGTTCTTATATTGTTACTGATACTAGTACATGATTATTTATCTTGTTTTCCATCATCCAATTAAAACTAAATTGTTTTCTTCATTGTATGCATGCATTTCTGAGGGTATGGGCATACATGATGTCATTGTTTTTATTGCCTTGATACACGCCTCTTCATGAACACTTAATGCATATGTTGAAATGATTACTTAGCTATTAATCAGTTCTTTATAAAATAACAAATTATTTCTAATGAGTTAGAACACTGAAATAAGCAAAATCAAGATATCCATAGATAGTCTGCTCAGGTATAGCAGAAATCATCTTTCTGACAGCCACAGTCTCTATGTACTTGTAGTTAGACATTCACCCTCTTTGACTTCCAGAAAGTACATGTAAGATATTGAGCTTACTCACATAGCAACGTAGTCTAAAAAAGCAGCCACCTCACTGATTAGTCCTGCTTTCTTCACAGCATTTTCAATAACAGAGGAAGACTGCTGAGCTCTCCCTTCCATTAAAGGAAAGCTCAAGGTTTCTTTATATCTATTACAGATTAGATTTTACACTCATTTAGCCAATTACCTGCTAAACTTGAACACAAAACCATCTTCTCTCACTAGACTTACATTATCTAAGTTAGTGTAAGAGAAATAGAGTTGGTTTTTTGAATTTTTTTTTTCCCTGATGTATTTTTTTGAGCTAATCTGGACATTGGGCTGCTAAAAATGTTCAGCTATGGCTCTTACATATAGAATCATAGAATCGTCTAGGTTGGAAAAGACCTTTAAGATAATCAAATCCAACTGTTAACCTAATCCTGCCATCCCACCACTAAACCATGTCCCTAAGCACCTCATCTATCCTTTTAAATACCTCCAGGGATGAGGACTCGACTACCTCCCTGGGCAGCCCATTCCAGAGCCTGACAACCCTTTCGGTGAAGAAATTTTTCCTAATGTCTAGCCTAAACCTGCCCTGGAGCAACTTCAGACCATTCCCCCTCATCCTATCGTCTGTTACCAGGGAGAAGAGGCTGACCCCCACCTCACTACAGCCTCCTTTCAGGTAGTTGTAGAGGGCGATAAGGTCTCCCCTCAGCCTCCTCTTCTCCAGACTAAACAACCCCAGTTCCCTCAGCCGTTCCTCGTATCACTTCTGTTCCAGACCCCTCACCAGCTTGGTTGCTCTCCTCTGGACATGTTCCAGCAATGCAACATCTTTCTTGCAGTGAGGGGCCCAAAACTGAATACAGTATTCAAGATGCAGCCTCACCAGCACCGAGTACAGGGGCATGATCACTTCCCCACTCCTGCTGGCCACACTATTCCTGGTACAAGCCAGTTTTTAATCCCTTAATTTGTCTCTTTTGAAAATTGATGCAATATATGTACAAAAAATCAAACAAACCCCCAAATCTTCTCATATAATCATATAAGCCTTCTATCAGAATTAGGATAAGCTATGGAAGTAGCTCAGAATTTCTAGAGAATCTGGCTGATAAATAGTTAAATAGTATCTGAATACCTTAACCCTTAAAATTTTGTTTTGAAATAAAGGAATTTTGCTTTTTTGGTTTTATTTACTTAAATTATATAAGTGCCCATTTTGCTTCATGTTTGATAACCTAAATTTCTCTTAACTTTGTATTTAAGAAAGAGAAGAACAGCAATGAAATTGATAAAAGAGTCCTCCATATAGACACACATGCACCCTGGTAATTACGTACTTCTATAAGCTATAGAACACCCCAAAAATAGTACAGCAGAGGTGGGATTCACCTCACTGAACTCTACTATCCTACAGTATAGAAATCCCCATCTGAGTTGGCAGTTTAGCCTTCCATTTAATTTGGCCTATTTTAACTATCTATTTTAAGATGAGATGAACTGAACCCTAGTACACCTACCTGAAAACCAGTTACCTTGAAAAATGTATTAGAGGTACAGAGGGAAGCAGACATTCACCTGAGGCAATGCAACTGAAAATTAAGTAGGGGAAAAAGAAGGAGTAAGTGCATGAATTACCTTCACAGAACTAGGATGTTAGTTTGTCACATAGGATGCCTTAGGTAATATTTCATCTAGTTTTACATAAAAATTGGATTAAACATGCCTCCCCATCCCCCAACTTTGCATTGTAATGCATCCTTATGCAGGTGTCTTCTAAATTTGATTAGGACGGCTAAGTACATACTTGTTTTTCAGATTATTTTTAAAAGTACACATACTGGGGAAAAGTTTGTTTGTTTGTTTGCCCAGGGTAACTGGGGAATACAGGAGATGTTCTGGTATTCCAAAGAAAAATCTTCAAGGAGCTCTTTTGACCTGAATTTTTCATCTCAGGAAGATGTTTAATGTCTCTACTTTCAATAAGTGCACCCAGCCCTGGATCCAGCTCCGACCTATTAATTTGTCTTTGATTCATTGCAAAAAGTGAAAAACATTTCATGTCATCTGCATCATGCTGAGAGTTGTAACATAATCTTCACTACTCAGTCTTATGCAGTACATCTCCGAAATCTAACACAACAGAAGAACATATAAGCTTTCTATATATCTGTTTTATAAGAGATCTATGCCTGATGATGGACTATTTGAATAATAAATATGTATCATCACTTCTGACTGTCCCTTCTCCTTTTGTTAACTGTATATGTATTTTGTAGCATTTGTATCAAGATCCTACCCAAGAGAATATACATTTAGCATAACATTGATTATGAAATATCATTATTGGTGTTCACGTAGTGCTTACCTTTGGAAAAATCTCATCTGGGGCTGGGAGGGTTATTCTCACCTGACTTTAGCTGCCGAAAGGTGGATGCCTTATGTAAGTCATTTAGAGTGGGTTGAAGTACCTTTCAAAGGCACTTAACTTTTTCTACCATCTATGTAGAGACCTGAAGTGACTTGTGTAATCCAGGCTTCTATCTTTTAGTTCATTAAAATTTGTTTCAAATTAGTTTCACTGGAATACTGCTTTTCATTTAAGAAGGCAGAAATAGTTCCTGCTTGTGTTTGTGAAATGCCAAGCATGTTTTTAATGCAACTGTTGAATTAATTAAATGATGTAATATTTAATTATTAACTTTATTATTATTATTAAACAAAGTAAAGATATATTTGGAAAAGTTTCAGTAGTGCAGAAAATGTATAGTTAAATAACATTGTGTTAAAAGAGGTAAATTGGATACAAATAAAAAACGTTATTAATTGTGCATTGTTATTTATTGGTTAATGTACAGGGATTTCACAGCTGATGTATAATTTTATACACAAGAAAACAAAGACATGTTAAATGTTTGTGGTGGGTTAGCCTTGGCCTTGGCTAACAGCCGAATTCTCACGCAGCCACTCCTTCCCTCCCTCTCCTCAGCATGGCAGGGGGAGAAAATAGGATGGGAAAGGTCATGTGTTGACATAAAGATAGGGAGATTGCTTACCAATTACCATCATTGGCAAAACAGACTTGACTGGGGGAAAATAAATTTAATTCTTTTTCTATTACAATATATTTGGGCAGGGAGAAACAAAGGGAAACATAACAATAACACCCGTCTTCTCCCCCATTCCCAGGCTCAGCTTCATTTCTCTCCCAACACCTCTCCCCACAAAGCCAACCCCTGCAGCCACCCAACTGCAAACACCTTGACATCTGCACCCCATATGCTATTATTTCTCTCCCTGTTTGATTTGTTCTCCTATTTTTATTCTTCTCAGTCTAAGAATGGATAAAGGCCTTCTGGAAAATAGGTCCTGATGCTTTTATTTTAACATGTACAATATAAAAAATTGCAAATAAAATCTGAAAATAAGAGAAGTAGGAAATCACTTCACTCCTCTTATTCACCATTTTCTGTTCAGCACTGTGGATTTTACAATGATTAATGCTAGCTCCTAATACTGCCTTCGACGTGCATGTGCAGTTTTAGGAGATGCTTGTGTTCCTACAAGGAAAGATTTACCTTCCTAAGAAGGAATAAAAAGGTAAAAGTTATATTCCTGTATTTATATTTAAGCGTGAGTGGTGTATGGCAAGTTCATGAATGACAACCAGTGCTCTGGAGACTATTCCCAAAAGAATGGCAATGTATTCTTACACTGTGTGCACGGAAAGGAGCATCAGATTAAAACTATTTTCTGACTTTCCTCACCTTCATATTTGTGAGCTGCTGACATTATTTTCCATTAGCATCATGCATTTTATTTATTTATTGCACTGATATTATATGCCATCAGAAATCTTTATTATTCCCAGGATGCTGATGCAGTAAAGTGAAGATGAAATAAAGGCTCTAAGTTTGTATTCCAAAGTTTAGGCTGATCCAGTAATATAATTCTATTTCTAGAGCTTAAACTTCTACTGCAGTTTTTGTAGGCATGTTGAGGCTACTTATTTCTGTCAAAAACTCAGGAGACATGCCACTGGAATGTCTTATTTAATTTCCCAGCATGGGTTTAAAGAAACAGGACAAAAATAGTCAATACTATCTTAATTTTGGAAATGATAATTTCAGCCACAGTTCTTAGCAACACTATTTTCAAATTGAAAAATTCCAGTAAATATATATTCCCATGCTTTACTTCCAGAAATGTCTTACTAATTTGAGTTCTTTAACTGTGAATTCACAGAGTCTGAAGTAGGTTTTGGAGGTGCAAAGCATGATGGACCTTCATAGGTGATTGAAATGCACAAAAAAACTCCCAGTTTAACACAGCATTTTGTATCTAACTTATCATTATCCTCAATACAACATCCTGTAAGTCCTTCTAAGCTTTGAGATTTGTCACGTTCTTGTGTAGACTGATGTCATGATGTAATTTCTAGATTGCAAGAGGATGATGTTTTAGGCATTTTCTACAGGCTGGAACACAATGCAAGCACAATAACTTCACAAAAACTTTAAAGTTCTGTGTGGTGCCATTTAAAACCGTGAAATCTAAATTCCAGGTTTCTGTTACTTCAGCACAAAGTGCATCATGTTTAGGTCACAAAGCTATTTCAGTAATGACTTCTTAATGTGATTTCTTTTCATGAAAGGTGTAATGTGCCTGATTCTAATCTCACTTATCCCATATTTGCTTTTGTTCATTATTTTTAATAGAGTTTTTCTTTTATCACTGTTCAACATGTGTAAGCTTTATAATATTGCAATGTCATAACTCTAATGCAATTTACAGAATATTTATTAGTTATTTATGGAACAAAGAATTTTTTTCCTGTGTAAAATTATAGAAAAACATGAGAATGCGTAGTTATTAAAACTCTTAATTCTGTATCAGAACAATACTTAAAAAAAAATCAAATATGCAAGGAAATGCAGTTGCATTTAAAAGGAGATTGCAAAGAGGCTACCTAGCAGAAATGTCATATAGACAGCCAGTTATAAAATATACTGCTTCAATATGTTATTCAGTTGTGAAAAAAAACTGTTTAGCTGTTGAACTGATGTGATGCAGGCTTTCAAACTCTAACTAAATTTCAATATGTTGTTTCTAAGTCAAAATTAGTGATAAAAACAAATAAAGCACTTTGATATCTTTATAAATTAACTTTTTTTAATTTTTTTTTTTTATTCTGTACCTAAGAGAAAAGTATTTTGTACATGAGAGATTTCTGGAATATTGGATCAGCTAGGGATTTAAGGTAATCCGCATCATTATATACCACATTTATGTAGCCTGATTTAAAATTCCCTTTGAAACCAAACTCCCATTAGAGGTAATCAAAATGATGCCTGAGTAAGTTGTTCAGAACTTGGATGATCACAGTTTGCTGCCAGTGGCTTTAAATAGTGCAAGCTCTAGAATGATAAAATATAATCAGTGTCAGAGTAGAAATGTGTGAGTATTCACAAAGAAAGGCTGCTTCCTTTCACCTGTCTCCAAGATAAACCTTTAAATGCAAGGAAGAAAGCACAGCTCCCCAGGGGCTGCAGTGAGATATAAGTAGCAAGACTGAAAAAGAAAAACAATCGGTTTGAAATACAAAAGTTTAAAGACATTATTATGTCACCATTCAAGGTGGGAACATAATTTGCACATGAAAATAGGGACAGATCTGAAACTAAGTTAATTTAAGTGTGATAAAATTCACTCAAGCGAACAAGTTGAGAAAACAGCAAGGAGATACCTCTAGAACCTTTTGCTAGTTGTAATGCAGAAGGAATTTTTTTTTTTAACTAGACTGATGGAATATATCTATATTTTGCATGTAAAACATCTCAAGGCCCCGAGATTAGCTTCCTGAGCAGATTCATCTTGCATTCTCACAGCCTGGCTTTAAACACTCAAGCACACTACCTTGAGTATTTTAAAATTCTCTTAGACAAATATGCTTCACAGGTTAGCATGCCATTGAACATACCCAGATGGATTATCTCCAGACAACCCACAAGCAGTCTACTGATGAGAAGCAGTCACTGAGATAGGATATGATCACAAGGCAAATGCTTGAAATGCTTACTGCTGTTGGTCTGAAAAATACTATTCAACTGAACACAACTGTGCACCTGCTCCAGAGTTTGCCATAGCAGGACATAAACTAATTATATTTGCAATTATTTGACTTTGGTTTTCACTAAAATGAAGCTCGAAGATTTTTTTGTTCCTTTACAAAAAACAGAATTTGGTTTTAAATTTGTGCACGATTCATCTACTGTATAACAATATGTCATAGGGGTGCAGTGCATTGTTGCATGCTAGTTAGCTGTAATTACATTTGGTACTGTGAAATACAAAATGCTCATAACCTGAAATGCCATCAACTGGTGCCTGGCTAGCTTAATAATTTTGTCTTCTAAAGAATTTACGCTAATTTCTGAAGACACTTTTAAATCCCTCTTTAAGACATATTGTGTTGGTGTTGTTTATGCCCTTTATCAGTTTATGTTATTCTCTGACTTCTTACTATCATTGCTGCAATTCTGGTTGAAAGCAGTGATGTGTGTTTCTCATGGAGCACACAAGTGGTCCAGGAAGCTGCACCTCAGGTCAAGTCCCCAGTGCTCTTACTGTGCTCTAATTTTGAAAGTAATCTGAGGAAAAAATTGGTCTCAGTCAAGATATTCTGAAATACTGATCACTATTTTTTAGATTATGTTAGTCAATGTTGCAGCAACACCTTACATTATGATGACATTTTCTTAAGAGCACTGGAAAAATGACAATATTTTAAAACTAAGTATAGATGAGATTAATTTCACCTGTTCCTTTAAAACTAAAACATTAGTAGAATAATCAACTATCTTCAGTATAAAACTCCTATTAAAATTCTGTGATGAATATAGTGTACTCCAGCTTCCCTAATGAAAACAGAAAGTGTGTTCCACACTGTTTTCTCTGTAGGTTATATTATTTATTTCAACACTCTGTACTTTTAATAAAAATTTTTTAAGAAGCAATCAGTGCTATCCCTAGTTCCTCTCTCCCTCTCTCCTTCCCTCTCTCCCTCTCCCTCCCCCCCTTTCCTCTTCCTCTTCCTCTCTTTCTCTTTCTCTTTCTCTTTCTCTTTCTCTTTCTCTTTCTCTTTCTCTTTCTCTTTCTCTTTTTCTCTTTCTCTTTCTCTTTCTCTTCCTCTTTCTCTTCCTCTTCCTCTTCCTCTTCCTCTTCCTCTTCCTCTTCCTCTTCCTCTTCCTCTTTCTCTTTCTCTTTCTTTTTTATTGGTTTGTTTATGTGTTTGTTTGTTTGTTTTTGCTAAATAGTGTACTTGTTTGGGCTGGTATAGGGTTACACGGTAGCTTCTATGGTGCTGGTTTGGATTTGTAACCAAAACTGTGTTGATAACGCAGGGATGTTTTAGCTATCGATGAGCAGTGCTTACACAGCGTCAAGGAATTTTCTGCTTCTCACACTGCTCCACCAGTAATTAAGTTGTGGATACCCCCTCCCTGGAAGTGTTCAAGGCCAGGTTGGATGGGGATTTGAGCACCCTGGTCTAGTGGAAGGTGTCCCTGCCCATGGCAGGGGGGTTGGAACAAGATGATCATTAAGGTACCTTCCAATCCAAACCCTTCTATGATGTAAAACCAAATAGGAGTCAGCAATGTGTACTCTCAGCCCAGAAGGACAATTGTATCCTGGGCTGAATCAAAAGAAGTGTGGCTAGCAGGCTGAGGGACATACTCCTTCCTTCTACTCTGCTCTTGTGAGACCCCACCTGAAGTACTGTGTTCAGCTCTGGGGCCCCCATCATAAGAAAGACATGGGCCTGCTCAAGCAGCTTCAGAGGAGGCCCACGAAGATGAATGGCAGGCTGGGACACTTCTCCTATTAGGACAGGCTGAGACAGTTGGGGTTGTTCAGCCTGGAGAAGAAAAGGCTCCAGGGAGACCTTATAGCAGCCTTCCAGTACTTAAAGGGGCCCTATAGAAAAGATGGGGAGGGACTCTTCATCGGGAATTATAGTGATAGGATAAGGAGTAATGGTTTTAAACTGAAAGAAGGTAGATTTAAATTAGATATAAGGAAAAAAATTCTTTACTGTGAGGCTGATGAGGTACTGGAACCAGTTGCCCAAAGATGTGGATTCCCCCTCCCTGGAAGTGTTGAAGGCCAAATTGAATGGGGCTTTGAGCAACCTGATCTAGTGGAATGTATCCTTGAAACTAGATGATCTTTAAGGTCCCTTCCTACCCAAACCATTCTATAAGTCTATGATTCTACTTTATTTTTTATCATTTATTTTAGTTATTATTGTTTAATTAATATTTGAGTTAATCCAGGGCTCATCTGCTGACTCCCAGGAGCCCGGGTTAGAGACATCACTAGGAAACTTCCTAGCCTGGTCCGACCCTCGGACTACTATCCCTTCCTGCTCTTCCATGTGGGAGCTGATGAAGTTGCAGCAAGTAGCCCGAGGGTGATCAAAAAAGAATTCAAAGCCTTGGGGC
>NW_009259110.1:936614-936854 GCF_000687185.1 Egretta garzetta | reverse complement strand
GCCCAGGAGCTTGCGGGGCTCATTGACAGGGCTTTAAACTAGATGTGAAGGGGGAAGGGGAACTTATCAGGCTGGCCAGCGACAGGCTAGGGGATGAAATGCAAGGGTTAGAGGGACTGGGGGCTAGTATGAGCCCTCAACCCATTGCCCAGCAGTGTGTCAGGTGTGCTGCAGCAAAGTTGAAGTCTGGCGGAGGTGAGCTGGAGGCTCCTGAGGGAGGAGGAGCCAACGAGGAAAAGC
>NW_009259110.1:932187-934009 GCF_000687185.1 Egretta garzetta | reverse complement strand
AGAAATGCTTTACAATGAGGGTGGTGAAACACTGGAACGGGTTGCCCAGAGAGGTAGTGGAGGCCCCATCCCTGGAAGCATTCAAGGACAGGTTGGACGGGGCTCTGAGCAACCTGATCTAGTTAGCGGTGTCCCTGCTCCTGCAGAGGGGTTGGACTAGATGACCTCTAGGGGTCCCTTCCAACCCAAAACATTCCATGATTCAAACATTCTATGATTCTATTTCCTTAGTATAACCACACTCACACTAACTGAATAACTGTCACAGCCCATATGTGTATAGGTCCACGGTATTGAAGATATTGATAGCCAGCACCATCGCTATCATGTGACAAACATGGAAGACAAGATGTCAGAGCAACTGACAGCTATAAATATGAACAGAGTCACTGCAAGCAAATATATTATTTAAGTAATAAGGCAATAAGAATAGAGGTGTGCTGATTCATCAGAGCAGTCTACTGTGCAATCTTAGACAAGCTTGAGTTTCTTAAATGTGTTTGTGTAAAACTTTTTTCAGTTTTACTCTCTAGTTAAAAAGCTGGAATTTGTTTTTCTTGAATGAAGACTTTGCTGTTTATTAATGAGTCATGAGTGACAACAAAAGATTACAGATTTATCTTTTTTTTTTTTAATTTCCCTCCATCTTCATCACCTACTCCACATATTAAGTGACAAGACAGAATCGGCAATAAAGATATTTTTCAGATAAATACAGAAATTTGCATGATGAATTATGCTTAAGTTTTAGTGATTTTATTGGCATGGACAGGAGGAAAAACAGTAAGTTATAAAACAAGTAGGTTATGAATCAAGGACAGCTGCTATGCAACTGACTATCATGCAGTTGCTAAAACGTTCTGTAGGTGTAGGATGACAAAGCTCATCATTGACGTAGTAAGGCAGAGCCAGTATTAATGAAAAGGCAGCACAGCCTAACCTGGGAATCTTGAAAAGGATTGCAAAAATCTGCCTACAGCTCAAGTGCCTAGTGCAAAGCCTTATAGAAAGGGTCTTTGTATTAGTTTTCCAGGCTGTGAAATGGGTCATCTAAGATGAAAATATCTGTGTTGGATTTTTTTCTTTTTTTTTTTTCAGCCTGCACTGTACAAGCTGCTCTCTATAAGGGAAAGATGAAGTGGATGGGGGCAGTAATATCTTAGATCACCAGTTACATTTTTCCTGGTGTTTAAGATACTACCATTACCATGTATAGTCTTCCTCCCACTATGATAGTTGTGGCTTAAATTTCAGCTGATGTGGCTCAGTAATTTCATTCAAGTATTTAAAATTTCATCAGTAAAGAAGATAAATTCCACTGTTTTTCCATCATTTCTGCAAAGCTAAATTATCACTGGCATTTGATCTTCATAATTTGATGATAATTTCCTACTGACAGTCATGTTTATTAGGTAGCTTTAGTTTTTCAATCCACAATGTGGCACAGTTATAAAACTCAAACCTTTACAAATTCTAATGGTATTTGATTTATTTAATTTAGATAGCTGAATTTGTAAACCAAACTTGTAATTTCAACACAGAATGCAATCAGTCTGAAAACCTTTATTTTCCACAAAATGAAGTCAAACGTCATTATTTATATTAATTCTCTATAATTCTTTAATAAATAAATCACACATCATCATTTCCATAGTTTTGCCTAGAAACTGGTACCAGCCTATGCAAGTGTTAGCTTGATTGGCTCATTGTGATTTTTGATTAGTAGCACATTATTAGTAACATGTAGGTCCAGATGTGTGATGCAGGAATGTTTTTTCTATTCTGTGTCACTTGGCAAGATTATATACATGCTTTGAATCAT
>NW_009259110.1:916371-932136 GCF_000687185.1 Egretta garzetta | reverse complement strand
AACAGTTCTTCAGCTTTTCTCTAGTTCCCTGAATCTGTTTCATGGGACAGAGATAGAAGTCAGTTCTCAGGACACACTGTGAAGAAGATATAAACTGCCAGTGTCACTGCAGGGAGCAGTCAACACGTCTACCAGCTGAGGGATTTCTGTAGGTTCTGTTCTCTGTACCGATGTTCAAGTAGTTACGTACGGTTTTAAGCAGTTTGAGGCTTTCTAGCTTTGACTAAATTTACACTTGTTGAGAGTTCCTACAACCCTCAATCAAAAGACGAAATGTCCTTGTGTATGATTCACCTTGCAAAAAATAGATGTCTAATTAAATGCATACATCTGTACTGGACACCTTTGACACCATTTTTCCTCCTTTTTGAAGCAAGTAGATACCAATGAAGCTTTAGTGTATTTTCTATGAAAATTATTGATTTATTTTAGTTTTAAAAGCTTAGCACTGAGCAAAACTGCCTATAAACCATATAAACAGAACATTCACAATGAGGAACATTTAACCTTGAAATTACTTCTGTATCAGCATATTGTCACAATTTGCTGCATGTTTTCTGGTGCTGGTAAACTTACTTTTCCATTTGGCTGTGGTATTTTTCTCTCATATGAGTAATGCAAGTGAGAAAGTGATGAGCCATCTATTTTGGCTCAATACCAAGTCTTGAGAATTTGTGCTTCATGTCTGACAGCTTTTAATAGAAGCTGGACTTAATCCAATTTTATATACTAAAAAGAAAAATAGAAAACCTTTTTTTTTTGCTACAGTTAGCACTTACAAAAGCACTGTGTGAGCACTATGGTTAACATTATTGGCCATTGACTCCTTAATTTTAGCCATAGATCTAGAAGCAGCAGCCATTCCAGTTTTACCATTTGGCCCAGACTCTTTATTCTGGGGAGAAAAAAAAAGGCTCATAAAACTTAGAGGTGCTGAGCTATCTCAGTGGTATTCAGCACATGGTCTCTTTTCTGAAATTGTTAATAGGAATACTAATTAAAAGAGTGACTCTGTATCAACAAGTCAAATAAATTCCAGGTTATATAACTCCATAAATAAGATTTTTTTGCCAACTCCCAAATATTTTAATCTAAAAATTAACTGTGTTGGCTCATCTTTCTGATGGCAGCTCACTCCACAGCAGGTGGTTTTTAAGAAAGGAATCTGATGCAAGCTCTAGAGAGCAGAAGTTAAATATTTCAGCATGTGATACAGCAATGTAATAGCATGATGACATTGTTTCACACTTTTGTACAACCTTTAAAGATTACATTGTGTTAAGGCAATTGAGGGGTAAGAAGTGCATAGAAAATAATGATAGAAGAATGGAAAATGCTCAGAAATAAATTTGCATTACTGATACAAATAAAGGTTAAAGATATATTCCAAAACCTAGAAGCCATACCTGTCTTTGACTTTTAATGTCAAACAAAAAATGATTGTTTCGAATACAGACACTAACTCTTCTTCCCCTCCCTTCTGATATCACTCTGACTTGCTTCAGCTGAATATCAACTAATTCAGTCTTTTCAGTTTCCAAACTTGATTAGGAAGTAAGGAACAGACATTTAAGGGCATGTGAATGGGAGTTAGCCACCACAATATGTTTTATAATATGGCCTAAGAACTAGATCAAATAAAAAGTGATTCTGGCAGAACAATGGCCACAAATTAGATTCCTTAGATGAAAGTGCTATTGAAAAAAAAAAAGCCATGGACCTTCTTTCATTACAAAATGCAAGTAGGTACTTAAGTGCCAAACAATGTGAATTCATGACATACAGTTCAGTAGGCAGAAGGATATCTCTGTTACTCAGTAAGGAATTGTGAAGAAAGCAGTGTGAAAACCCAAGTACCTTAATATAGCGCTTGTTTGCACATGGAGGGCTGTGTGTATGTAAATAAATAAAAGTAGAAAGAGGGCCAAGGCCTAATTCTAGGATCCAAGGCCAAGTGTGACCATCTAATTGGTGTTCATGCTTAGCTTAGCTTTAGTTGTCTCCAGAACTGCTTTGTCCTGGACAGACCTGTAGGATAACCAGGGAATAACCAAAAATTGATGTGGTTTGTGATTGACAATACTCACCTAGTGTGCAAGAAGTGGCTGTTGTTCAAAAAATGACTCAATACAAGGACTAGGTGAAACTCAAAAAATATATCAGGAGTTGTGTTTACATCAGATGAAAGGAAGTATTTTTTTACAAACAGGTACTAAATTTTGATAAACCAGCCACAGGAGGCATGGGAGGCAGACATCATCAGCCAATTCAAAAAGGAATTAGACAAATGGACTAAAGATCCATAAATGAGTTCTAAAAGGGCTAGGCAAGATTATACCTTCTAGTATTCCTAGTACAATTCTGGATGCTGAAGGAGTATGAGAGGAAAATGTTGCAAGAAGTAGACAGGTTTACATGCTTTACTTAATAGCATCTTCTATTGCCACTATTGGAGACAGAATAGTGTGCTAGCTGGACCACTCATGTGACTTCCTAGAGTATTTGATCATCTCTTTCTAACAGTCCTTTCTATACATTTTTTCCTGAAAATCTTACAAAAATAATCCACCCAGCTATTACACTGTGTCCTGGTTTCAGCTGGGATAGAGTTAATTGTCTTCCTAGTAGCTGCTATAGTGCCGTGTTTTCGATTAAGGATGAGAATAATGTTGATAACACACTGATGTTTTAGTTATTAAGTAGTGCTTACATCAGTCAAGTATTTTTTCATCTTCCCGTACTCTGCCAGGTGCACAGGAAGTTAGCAGGGAGCATAGCCAGGACAACTGACCCAAACTGGCCAAAGGGGTATTCCACACCATATGACATCATGCTCTGTAAAGATAATATAAACTGGTGGGAACTGGCCAGGGGTAGCAATCACTGCTCGGGGACTGGTGGGGTTTCAGTCAATGAATGGCAAGCAGTCGCACTACTTGTTTTTCCTGGGTTTTGTCTCTCTTTCTCCCTTGTTTTCCTTTTCATTACAACTTTTCTTTTTTTTTTTTTTTTTTTTTTTTTTTAAATTATTAAACTGTTCTTATCTCAAGCCATGAGTTTTCTAACTTTTGCTCTTCTGATTCTCGCCCCTGTCCCACCAGGGAGGGTGAGTGAGCGGCTGTGTGGTGTTTAGCTGCCTTTTGGGTTAAACCATGACACACTGTTAGGGGTTTCTTCCTCACAATTTTTTTCTATGAGACTTAGCTAACACATAACAGAAATAAGAACAAAAGTCTGTTCTTCTTCTGTGCCTTGGACACATTTCAGTGTCTTTACAGCGAAGTTCACAATTCTTTTTATATACATAGTAAATATGTATATAAATATAAATTATCGTATAGCATATATCAAAATAGTATGTGAAGGTCTCTAATTCAGTAATAGCAGACAAGAAATCTCTTACCTTCATCCATAATTTTTTCTGTTGTGGCTTTACTTTCTGATATTAAGAGTATTCCTGTCAATTATTCTGTCCTTTCTCATTATACCCTGTTCTTTTCACTTTCTACACTTCCTGTTTTCCTTCTTTATTAGTCCTATTAAGTCATATCACAAGATGCATGAAGAGGAAATTCAAATTATAACTGCTCAGCATTGGCAAGTCTGACTGAGGAATGATCCGGCATGGAGGACAACAAGGCCCAACTGCAGAAGGAGTTAAGCTGGCTGGCAGCAGTAATGCCAGAGACAGCATGACTCCCTGTAAGGGAGTGAGGTTTCCCTTGGTGATCAGGTAAAGAACAGCCCCAGCACTGTCTTGTAACCATCCTGGAATGGGAGCACTCAGGGGCCACCTTTGGGCAGCAGAGCTGGTACTGGGGGTGGACCCAAGACCAGGCTGAGGCTCCTTATACAACACTCACAGGATCAGTGCTGGTATAAGTGTATATAAGAAACTGGCGTCTTTGCAGACTCCTCATAGAACGTTGACTCTGTCCAATGCATTGTTTTTTTGTTTTGTTTTGTTTTTTAATACATATTTAAACAGAAATGTGCTTAATTTGCCTCAAGGGGTACAATAAAAATTCCCCAACATGCATCTTTCTCTTTCTAGCTCCCTGATTATTCCCATTTCCTCCCTTCAGGCTGACCTTTTCTGAACTGGGGTGCTGGAAGCAAATAATAGCTCTCCCTACAGTTTTTTCTCAAAGCCTACGGATGTTCCAAAGTGAGCTCCATCTTTGAAAAAGTCTAATATTAATCACATTCATCAAAAAAAATGTTTTCCACGGTGACATTTGAATTTTGACATAAAAATTAATCCAATTGTTATTGTGCTTCAAAACCATTTACATAAAACATGTTATTAGTTAGCTTAATTTGCTTATAGTTTTGTTTCTTAATTTAGGATTATTTGGTTAAAATAATATGAAATTCTAAAATGATTCTATTAAGAACAGCTAAAGAATTTGTCATGCATTATACTCCAGAAATACAAATGGCTCTGTCCTGGTTTCGGCTGGGATAGAGTTAATTTTCTTCATAGTAGCTAGCATAGTGCTGTGTTTTGGATTTAGTACCAGAAGAATGTTGATAACACACTGATGTTTTCAGTTGTTGCCAAGTAGTGCTCAGACTACTCAAGGACTTTTTGAGCTTCTCCTGCTCGGCCAGGTGCATAACAAGCTGGGAGTACAGCACAGCTAGGACAGCTAACCCAAACTGTCCAAAGAGCTATTCCATACCATATAACGTCATGCTCGGGGGGAGTTAGTCAGTCAGTCGGTCGCAGGGAGACTGCTCACGGCTCGGGGACTGATCGCGGCTCAGGGACTGAACGCTGCTCGGGACGGGCTGGGCATCAGTCGACTGGTGGTGAGCAATTGCATTGTGCATCATTCTTTTTGTATATTCTGTATATTCTGTTATCATTCTCATTATTACTATTATTATTATTTTCTCTTATTAAACTGCCTTTATCTCAGCCCTCGGCTCTAACCTTTTATTTTCTTTCCGATTCTCTCCCCCATCCCACTGAGGGAGGGGGGGAGTGAGCGAGCAGCTGCGTGGTGCTTAGTTGCCTACTGGGTTAAACCACGACAGGCTCCTAGAAACATACTGATTTTTGTTGACTATGTGGTATTTTTCTTTTGTTCTGTTGTAGTTATAATTCTAGAGAATATTAATATAACTGAATCTGTAGGCTCTGTTCCTTAGATTTTAAGGATTCACTCTATATTACTTAGTTTTCCACCTATGCTTGTTCTTTTAGTAATTTTCAAACTACAAAGAAAAGAAAACTTTCCATATTAAGATACAACTTTTCTCCTACAGCTGTCCAGTGGAATAGTAGTACCAGTTGTTTTCTCAGGAAAGCGAGTGTTACAGGACAAAGTAGGTGGAATGCTACAGGCTACCTGTTCCCTCGTCTCTTTCTACTCTCCTCTGTTTTATTTTTCCTTTTTTTTTTTTTTCCTTTTTTGTGGGTGTGGGAGTGTGGTGGGAGTTTTTGTCTTCTAAATTTTTTTTGTTATGTTTGTCTATGCATGCTTGGTGACAATGATGTAATCAATCAGTCATTCCGGAAGTAAAACAAACACATTCTGAAGGCATCTTTATTGGTATTTCTGTCATTCAGAATATAGACTTGGTTTTGGACTATTGCACTTACAAATAGACAAATTGAAATTAATAAAGTTTTCATTGGGTAAACACTGAGATTAATCCTATTACTTCATAAGCAATAAAGAAATCCCTAGATCTTGCTAACTGTTTGCAGAGTGGATAAAACAGAAAAAGCCAACTTTCTAAAGTTGTGCAAACAACTTAGTTATTTTTGTTATAGCAATGTTGCATAAATGCTAGCAGTAATTTTATTACTAACTGCATGTATTTATGCAACTGAATTCTACTACCTTTTCTGCTGAATCTGATTGTCTCAGACTTTATCATATTTATTATGTTTGTGCTGCCCAGTTATGTGTAGGCCTTCTGAAGACTCACAAATTACAAATCAACATGCCATACCAGAAGCCACAAACTTTGGGGACTAAGCACTCTGGTTCTTGCTTCCCTTCCCAGCAGTCTACCCCAAAATAAGTCCATGCATGAAGGTTCAGAACATGGACACTTTTCTCATATTTTTTTTTTTCTTAATCACTTTCCAGTTTTATTTTTTCATTTGAGCTTTAAAGTATTGCAGACAAGAATGTGTTTTCCTGGTTTATAATAATCTTGAATGGTTTTCTTTGAGTGTTGTCTTGATATGTATGACAACAGCACTAACAGCAGTAATTCTATGTCCTTTACTGCTATCACTCATAATTACAATGGGAAAATAATAGTTACATATCTGTTTTACCTTTGGTTACATAAGATAATAAAGTCTGGAAGAGCATAGATTTATACTTAACACTATGAAGTTGGATTGATGAATAATAGTCAGTTATGTAGTATTGGTCTTCCTTAAAATCTTAAGGTCTTTTAATGCCTTGAAATTATGCAAATGTAGACTTTTGAATATGTATATCTTAATTATCACATTATGTATAATTTATTGCAATTTGCAAGGCTGCAGCCCTTGTAGGCAACAAAAAGGTATGGCTTTGTCAATGAAAGGTCCTGGTGTTCATTTAATGAGTTTGAAAGAATAATTTCAGGCTTACCTTTTTTCAGATTCTCCAGCAAATATGATAGATAACAGAAAGTCATACTCAGCAGATTTAGCTTTTTTTTTGTTTGTTTTAGGACTTTAAAAGCTCTGTGAATGGCTACACCATAGCTTCCTGAAAAAATCTCCAATTTGTTCTGAATTATCACAATTAAGGAAAGGACGTTATAGCTTACAACATTATCTGAAAGCTGCATTTGAATTCATAGTAATCTGCCTTGGCATCTTCAAATTTGATAGTTGTAGAGCATTTCTTTTGTGTTGAAGTAGTAAAACCGTATGGTAATTGGTCATTGTTTGTACTGCTGTACTTAGAAACATTTCACTGCTTCCATTATAATCTTAGTATTTCTAGGGCTGTATAATCTATCCGTGAAATTTTGCTTTGGGCTAAACTTGGCATGCAAATTGTGTGTCCATTTTTAGATCATATGAGCTTCGAAAAAAATTCCTGTCATTACACACTTCTTTTTGCCCTTACACTTGGTAACTAAAAATAAGTTAATGCTTAACATTTAGAAAACTGAAATGCAGTTATTGCTCTGGGACCAAATCCCATGAAGGGATGCAAACAGAAACTATATTTGCAAGAGGGCATGCATAAAAATGTGCACTCTTCATTAACTACAGCTCCCACTGTGTGAAAAATAGACTGAGTCCATGCATGATGCTTCATGCAAATATGACTTGTAAGCACATAAACAGTACTCTGGTTAGTTGAAGATTTGCAGCATTCTGTAATATTACCTAGTGATTTTTAGGACCAGTGCTCTAAAAATGCACAGTAACATACAATATCAGCAGGGTACTGATATTAAAGTCAATTACAAGTAGAGAGTTGCAACAGCAGAAAACTCATGTTTTCATCATACTGCTGTTGAATCAATGATTTCCTAACACAACATAAATTCTAGGTGGTGGTCTGTTATGTCAAATTATCCCAGTTTTCTAGAAGATGACAAAATATCTTCTAAATTCATACCACAATGAACAAAGTGAAAACAATAAATAGTTTGAATTACAAAATAGATGAAATTTCTGAATTGCTAAACTAGCATTGAGACTTCTGTGCTGGATTGTCCTCCAAACAGCAGTGATCATAATGAAGAACCACTTTGTGGGAAAGCCTACAGGTACCTCATTTCTTGTGCCAAATACTTTGAAATGCACCAATATACTAGCCACTGATTAACTTAGTATATATATATCAAATTAAAGGCCAGCTACATGCTAAAGATAGTAAATATCACCATGAGGGAAAATAGAAAAGAGGCAGGAATGTAAGTACTTAAACAACAGTTTACTGGAAGGGGTTTTTTTTTGTAATTTGGAGTTTCACATTCTCTCTCCAAAACAAGTACTTTATAAATGAGTTACTCTGTTTCTTCCATTAGCCTTTGGTAGTTGACATTTTTCTCTCAAAATTAAAGATAAATCAGCAGCTGCGAAGCTTGGTTTCCCTGTATCAGAATAGCTGTTATCCCATTCAAGTGATTTTTTATGTATCTTTAAAAAATAATTTCTAACTTGGGAAAAAGGATCAAAAGATCAGATTTACCTCTTTACACAATATCCTTCAAATACGTGTCTTGTCTCAAACAGTAACCATAAAAAGATGCATAAGGAAGAACCATGATGATACAAGCATATATCATAGTGAATATTCTTCCTTCCTTATATTATTTTCACCTCATGGGAAGTCCAGAGGCTGATTAGTTGTATCTCTTGAGAAATTCTTGTCAGAGCTCCTTTCAGTACTTATTCAATGCCTCCTTGAACCCATATAAATTTTTTGTAACCACATCTTTTGACAAGTTTACCTATTGCATGAGTAATGATTTCTTCTACTTGTTGTGCACCTAAGCCTTACTAACTTCTTGAATCTTCTAAGAAAAGATAATACATTTCCCTGTCCACTGCCTTTATGCCATTCTTGATTTTATAAACCTGTACCATATTAATCTCTATTGTTTTTTTTTAACGCAGAAGAATCCCACTATACTGTAAATCAGATGCTATTGCATAGTTCTGGACATCCATTTTGTTCTTTGAATGTTTGTCAGTTCAAATTGTTCTTTTTGAGATGAAGAGACAAAAAGTGCATCTAGTATTCGAGATGTGAGCAAACCAAGGCAAGACGTTAAACTGCATTCAAAATTTTGTATTACCAATGTTATGTAAGAAAACTACTTTTCCTTGAAGAAGGCCCAAAACATTTGATTTGATGAGAAGGTGTCACGATCCACTGTTAAACAATTTGTCAGAGTTTAAACCCCCTTGCTTTCCAACCGACCTCAGATAATTCTGGGAGGTTGGGGGCGGCTGGGCTTAACTTCTGATTAACTCCAATGTTTTATCGTGACTAGGTTCCCTTTACATTCTCGGGATGTATGGGTCTGATGTATCTTTGATTCCAGGGGGGGAGATGTTCCAGAACGCTCCTCATGGTCTCCGCTGGTTCCCCTTTTTATAGGGTTGTCCTTTTGCACAGTCAATAACTGTTTTGCGTACCCACGCCTCCCACTCGGCAGTGGGGCGCATGCCCAGTACCGTCACTTGAGGATGCTCGAAAGTTCTAGGGGTCCGAGCCCCCTCCCCATTGTCAGTCGACTCTGGGCCAGGGAACATGTGCAGAGGATGTGTACTCTGAGACAACAGGACACATATTCCTGTGGGGTGGGACTCAATGGGCTGCCTTGGTGATTAAACTGCCCCGCTCATTCACCGTGGTGATTAGGCTTCCGTAGTTAAGCTTGCCTGCCACCAATGTTGAGACAAGTTTCTAGTCCCTTACAGGAGGGTTGGTGCCAGCTGTAGGTGAAAACATTTTCTATCCTTTTTTTTTAATTTATTTTTCACTTTTATATAACATGTTTTCCTGTAATGATTTCTACAAAACATGTCCTTGTTTCATCTGGGATAGAGATAATACAATATGTGCAAAACATTTGATGCCATCCCACACAACATCCTTGTCTCCAAACTGGAAAGACATGCATTTGATGGATGGACCACTCAGTGGATAAGGAATTGGCTGGATGGTTGGATTCAAAGAGTTGAGATCAACAGCTCGACATCCAAGTGGAGACCAGTGGTGAGTGGTGTCCCTCAAGGGTCTGTATTGGGACTGGTATTATTTAACATCTTTGATGGTGACATGGACATATGGTGGGATTGAGTACAACCTCCGCAAGTTTGTGGATGACACCAAGCGGAGTGGTGTGGTTGATATTCTAGGTGAAGGGATGGCATCCAGAGGGACCTTGACAGGTGTGAACAGTGGGCCCATGCGAACCTCATGAAGTTCAACAAGGCCAAGTGCAAGGTCCTGCACCTGGGTTGGGACAATCCTAAACATGGGTACAGGCTGGGCAATGAATGGATTGAGAGCAGTCCTGAGGAGAAGGACTTGGAGCTGTTGGTGGATGAGAAGCTCAACATGAGACAGCAATGTGCACTTGCAGCCCAGAAAGCTAACTGTATCCTGGGCTGCATCAAAAGAAGTGTGACTCTCCCCCCTACTCCGCTCTTGTGAGACCCCACCTGAAGTACTGTGTTCAGCTCTGGGGCCACCAACATAAGAAAGACATGGGCCTCTTGAAGCAAGTCCCGAGGACAGCCACAAAGGTGTTCAGAGGGCAGGAGTACCTCTCCTATGAAGACAGGCTGAGCGAGTTGGGGTTGTCCAGCCTGGAGAAGAGAAGGCTGTGGGGAGAGCTTATAGCAGCCTTCCAGTGCCTGAAGGGGGCCTACAGGAAAGCTGGAGAGGGGCTTTTTGCAAAGGCATGTAGTGATAGGACAAGGGGTGATTCCTGAAGACCAGTCTTGCTAGTAAAGACCAGAAAAGAATGCATCCAGTACCTCAGCCTTTTCCATGTCTTGTTTAACGAGGTCCCCCATTTTGTTGCACAATGGATCCACATTTTCCCCAGTCTTCCTTTTCTCTCTGTACTTATAGAAACCCTTCTTTTCTTTAACCCCATTCAGAATAAAAGTAGTGCTTTTAGCTTCTGGTAGAAGGAAAAGAATTAAATATATAGAAAAAAATTGCTTGGAATTTAGCCATAAATGCAATTCTACTATCACAATAACATCTTGAACTTCAGTAAGAGATTTAAGTAGATGATACTGCTTGTACATGAATAAGCCATGTAACTGTGATTGTAATGGATATATTTTAAATGTTACTTACATTAGTGGTGATCAGAGGGTTATCATATAGAATTTTTATTATCCTGGAAATACCCAGTGTATTACTTCAATGACAGTGCTGCCAAAATAAAAAAAAAAAAAAAACCAAAAAGAAACACAACTAAACACTAACAAACCCGCCTAGATTTTAATGTTTTAATTTAATTTTATTTGTTGGAAGCAAAGATTGTTTTGTCTTGTTTGTTTCAATGTTTTTAATATTTCTTTTAAATCACAAGTGTTTGGAATAGATAGTGAATGTGAGTTGAACTCTTAACATCCATAACTACATAAACTTGTACTATACATCATAACATATTGTAGCTGTAATAATTTTCTTTTAATGTGTCTTCAATGCAACAGACATTTTAAAGACCATTTAGTCAATGATTTGCCCAACAAACCATGATGATTCATTATTAACAAAATATATGTAATCAGGATGCTTTTACAATAACACATAGATTGGGCAAACATATAATTAGGAAGCTATTAATTTTAGCAAGATAGAATCAGTGAAGATTTCTGTGCTTAGGCTTTTGTAGCTAGGCTTTACTAACAAATGACCAGACACACTTCAACAATTGTTCCCACATTATACACTAGATTTTGCTAAAAGTCATCCTGATAGTGGACTCAAAATGTTTTCTATTTTCTTTTGCTCATAACTGTATATTCCATGTAGACCATCTAAAGATGGAGAAAAAAAAAATTGTTTACTTTTTCTGTACTGTAAGACATTTAGTTCAGAGAAGGGCAACCTATTCTTGCTCTTTTATGGATGGAAATCGTGAATCAACCCACAGTTTCCCACTACATACCGTAGCATCAGGACTTCAAAACGAAAATTTCAATTTACTAATGGCTCTGAATATATAGATTCCTATAAAACCAATGGGCCATTATACATTCAAGGGGAAATGGGTGATATTACGTGAAGGAAAGACTGATCATCTGTCTGAACTCTTAACTGTTTATTTTAAGCCCACTGGGAGTCTCCTGGAAGTCACAGTTCACGGTGGATCCAAACACAGAAAAACTGCATGAGTGGAGCCTTAATGCAAAACTCCCTAGACTGCACAACTCATCAAAGGAAATGATAGATTTCTGCACATTATTAAATAGGAGCTATTTTAAAATTGTTTTATTCTAAAATCTAAATTATTCTAAATTATTCTAAATTGAAAAGTTAATTTTTAATATTTTTGTTACTATTATTAATCATTTCTACCTCAATATATACTTCCATTCTTTATGTTGAGCCTGCTATAATAATATCTAAATTATTTGTGAGAGGTTTTTCTTATTAACTGTTTCATAGAAGTAAAAATATTGATCAGGCTGTATATTAGCTTAATCAGAGGGTATGAAAATGCAGCTGTACCATTTTCTGGTTACACTTGGGCTTCGAAGACCTTTTAGTCATTTTGCATTGGATGGGGGCCAAGCTGCTAAATCCTGCTGGACCAAAATACTCTCCATGCAACATTACCTGAAGGCTGAAAAGCATGGTAAAATTTCTTGCATTGTGGTCCCCTGTACTTACAGCTATTATCTTGGCAATATTAATGCATGGAGGTAGAATGGGTTTGTCCTCATGACAACATAATCATCCCTTCTTGAAGGATACAGTATGGAGACATCAGAGCAATTCTGCTTCGTCCAGTTGTGTTTAAGAAGGATTACAAACGTCAACTAAAAGACAGCTACACTAGACCGATAACTGCAGTGTGTTCACCAGTTTCAGTATTGGCAGGCTGATTTCGTTCTGTGGCTATACTTCATACAATGGAGAAATGACCATATCAAATTGACTTTAAACTCAGTTTGCATCCTGTTAGTGGAAATGCAGTTATTGTGGTCTCTTAGAAGTGCTGCACAATGCTTACAGTTTGTGGAGATATTTAATGTTGTGGTAAATATCTATGGCAAAATGAATGTAAATAATATCTTCATATTGGAATTGCTATAGCAATTCCTTGCTCACAGTGAATTTAGAAGAAATTAATATTAAATTAAAAGTGAATAGCAACATAGTAAATAAAGCTTTATTCAGTATGTGAATGTATCTCCATATACTTGCAGAAATTAGATCCTATTAAAGCATAAAGATAATGAAAAGAATCTATTACTCTTTTGCAGTACAGTTCATAGAGAAATCATCCTTTAATTTACTGCTGTAGAAATAGAAATTGAATTGTAAAGCTTAAGTTTGCAATTCCAGAAAAGCCTGATTCACAGCTAAAATCAGTTCTGTTTGACTATGAATGTCACACACATCCTCCATGAAACTTTATCTAACAAACCTCTACCAAATAGCCAGTGAAGTAGCTCCTATCAGCTTCAGTAAAGTGGAAGTTACATTCTTTTTTTTTTTTTTTTTTTTTTTTTTTATAGTCATGAGAGATGATCAGTACTTAAAAGGATGTTTCATTAGACTTGCAGAAAGAGGATAGAGGAAAGACAAAAAATCTACAATGTTGAAGAAATGCAAAAGATAAGTTAGTGGAGAAAATTTTTAGAGCAGAAAAATAAATTGGATTTCATAGATTCAAAGAATCTTTTAGGTTGGAAAGGACATTTAAGATCATCAAGTCCAACAATGCCAAGTCCACCACTAAATCATGTCCCTAAGCACCACATGTACCTGTCTTTTAAATACCTCCAGGGATGGGGACTCAACCACTTCCCTGGGCAGCCTGTTCGAATGCTTGATAACCCTTTCAGTCAAAGAATGTTTCCTGATATCCAATTGGAAGGTCCTCTGGTGCAACTTGAGGCCATTTCCTCTTGTCTTATCGCTTCCAGGGAGGGGACATCCAAAGCTTCTCTGGGCAACCTGTTCCAGTGCCTCACCACCCTCATAGTGAGGAATTTCTTCCAAATACCTAATCTAAATGTACCATCTTTCAGTTTAAAGGACCTCTTGTCCTATCACTACATGCCTTTGCAAAAAGCCCCTCTCCAGCTTTCCTGTAGGCCCCCTTCAGGCACTGGAAGGCTGCTATAAGCTCTCCCCACAGCCTTCTCTTCTCCAGGCTGGACAACCCCAACTCGCTCAGCCTGTCTTCATAGGAGAGGTACTCCTGCCCTCTGAACACCTTTGTGGCTGTCCTCGGGACTTGCTTCAAGAGGCCCATGTCTTTCTTATGTTGGTGGCCCCAGAGCTGAACACAGTACTTCAGGTGGGGTCTCACAAGAGCGGAGTAGGGGGGAGAGTCACACTTCTTTTGATGCAGCCCAGGATACAGTTAGCTTTCTGGGCTGCAAGTGCACATTGCTGTCTCATGTTGAGCTTCTCATCCACCAACAGCTCCAAGTCCTTCTCCTCAGGACTGCTCTCAATCCATTCATTGCCCAGCCTGTACCCATGTTTAGGATTGTCCCAACCCAGGTGCAGGACCTTGCACTTGGCCTTGTTGAACTTCATGAGGTTCGCATGGGCCCACTGTTCACACCTGTCAAGGTCCCTCTGGATGCCATCCCTTCACCTAGAATATCAACCACACCACTCCGCTTGGTGTCATCCACAAACTTGCGGAGGTTGTACTCAATCCCACCATATGTCCATGTCACCATCAAAGATGTTAAATAATACCAGTCCCAATACAGACCCTTGAGGGACACCACTCACCACTGGTCTCCACTTGGATGTCGAGCTGTTGATCTCAACTCTTTGAATCCAACCATCCAGCCAATTCCTTATCCACTGAGTGGTCCATCCATCAAATGCATGTCTCTCCAGTTTGGAGACAAGGATGTTGTGTGGGATGGCATCAAATGTTTTGCACATATTGTATTATCTCTATCCCAGATGAAACAAGGACATGTTTTGTAGAAATAGTTTCCTTAGATTTTCTTGAACCTGATCTTCTTCTACAGTGAGCAGTTTCCATTCTCCCAGTCCCTGCCTTTGCCTTCTGTGACTTGGGTGGTTTGACTTGAGTGCTTGCTGGTGAAGTCTGAGGAAAAAAAAGTTGTTGAGTACCTCAGCTTTCTCCATATCCTGGGTAATCAGGTCTCCCATTTCCTTTCCGAGATGGCTTATGTGTGCTTGAGTCTTCCTTTTTTCAACTCTATTCACTTTATAGAAGCTTTTCTTATTGCCCTTGACATCCCTGGCTGGATTTAATTCTATCTGGGTTTAGCTCTTTAGCTTCTCTAACCTGATTCTTGGCTGCTTGGACAATTTCTCTGTATTGTTCCCAGGCTACCTGTCCTTGCTTCCACACTCTGTAGACTTCCTTTTGTGTTTCAGTTTGTCCAGGAACTCCTTGTTCATCCATGTAGACCTCCTGGAACTTTTCCCTTACTTCCTCTTTGTTGGGGTGCATTGCTCCTGATGAGGTGATCCTTGAATATTGACCAGCTTTCTTGGGCCCCTCTTCCCTTGAGGGCTTTATTCTTCGGTACTCTACCAAGCAGATCTTTGAAGATACCGCAGCCTTCTCTCCTGAAGTCCAGGGTAGTGAGCTTGTTTTGCACCCTCCTTGGTTCCCTAAGGATCTTGAACTCCACCATTTCATGGTCAGTGCAGCCAAGGCTTCCCTTGAGCTTCAAATTCCCCATCAGCCCCTCCTTGTTGGTGAGAACAAAGTCCAGCATTGCACCTCTCCTTTTTGGGTCATCTATCACTTGGAGAAGGAAGTTATCATCAAGAGATTCCAGGTACTTCTTGGATTGCTTATGCCCTGCTGTGTTGTCCCTCCAACAGATATCAAAGTGGTTGAAATCCCCCATGAGGACTAGGGCTCGTGAATGTGAGGCTGCTCCTTTAGTCTGTAGAGGACCTCATCCATTCAGTCTTCCTGGTTGGGAATACATGGAAAATTATCAGGGCAAGGGGTCACTTTCTACAGAACCAGGAATAATTTTAGGCTTTCAGATCTGCTGTAAATACATTAAAAAAAAAAAAAAAAGGGAAAAAAAGAAAAAAAAGGAAACAGCATGAAAGAGGGGAAAAG
>NW_009259110.1:905777-916224 GCF_000687185.1 Egretta garzetta | reverse complement strand
TGCCACAACCTCAGACTCCAGAATGCTGAATCTTCCAGTTTTTGCCTGGGGTTCTCCTAGTTGCTATGTTCTGGGCCACCTTGCCAGCTGTAGTTACAAGTTCTGCATCTTACTCAAATTTCCTAGCCACTGCTATAGATGAGATCTTCCCACAGTAAATAACACAAGCAGCAACTTTGTGAAGGGAAGGAGGAGGTCTGGGTGACACTTTTGGTGCAACCCAAAGTGGTGGTACAGAAATAATTACTGGAGATATGATTTAGAGACTCACTATACAGTGCTATTTTGGGAAAGGTTTGGAAGAAAATAAAAGGTGCCGACAGAAGCTCCTAAATGGGCTTCTGTGCAAATGCAAGGTGGGTCACAGCCATATAACATGTGAGTCATGTTGCCGCATCTATGTTTGTCTGAGGAAAATAACTAAGTCAGACCTTGTAGGGAGAGGTAATATGTTTATTATACTAGCTTTTTGTAGAAATAGTTTCCTTAGATTTTCTTGAACCTGATCTTCTTCTACAGTGAGCAGTTTCCATTCTCCCAGTCCCTGCCTTTGCCTTCTGTGACTTGGGTGGTTTGACTTGAGTGCTTGCTGGTGAAGTCTGAGGAAAAAAAAGTTGTTGAGTACCTCAGCTTTCTCCATATCCTGGGTAATCAGGTCTCCCATTTCCTTTCCGAGATGGCTTATGTGTGCTTGAGTCTTCCTTTTTTCAACTCTATTCACTTTATAGAAGCTTTTCTTATTGCCCTTGACATCCCTGGCTGGATTTAATTCTATCTGGGTTTAGCTCTTTAGCTTCTCTAACCTGATTCTTGGCTGCTTGGACAATTTCTCTGTATTGTTCCCAGGCTACCTGTCCTTGCTTCCACACTCTGTAGACTTCCTTTTGTGTTTCAGTTTGTCCAGGAACTCCTTGTTCATCCATGTAGACCTCCTGGAACTTTTCCCTTACTTCCTCTTTGTTGGGGTGCATTGCTCCTGATGAGGTGATCCTTGAATATTGACCAGCTTTCTTGGGCCCCTCTTCCCTTGAGGGCTTTATTCTTCGGTACTCTACCAAGCAGATCTTTGAAGATACCGCAGCCTTCTCTCCTGAAGTCCAGGGTAGTGAGCTTGTTTTGCACCCTCCCTGGTTCCCTAAGGATCTTGAACTCCACCATTTCATGGTCAGTGCAGCCAAGGCTTCCCTTGAGCTTCAAATTCCCCATCAGCCCCTCCTTGTTGGTGAGAACAAAGTCCAGCATTGCACCTCTCCTTTTTGGGTCATCTATCACTTGGAGAAGGAAGTTATCATCAAGAGATTCCAGGTACTTCTTGGATTGCTTATGCCCTGCTGTGTTGTCCCTCCAACAGATATCAAAGTGGTTGAAATCCCCCATGAGGACTAGGGCTCGTGAATGTGAGGCTGGTCCTTTAGTCTGTAGAGGGCCCAAAAAAAAAAAAAAAAGTGAAAAAAGAGAAAATAAGGACACAGCATGAAAGAAGTGAAAAAGAAGGTGGTGGATCAGAGCAAGACAGAATAAATTACCTATGTTTTTAAAGTATGACTATAGAAAAAATTGGGTACCTACCATATAGCCTCTTTACATGCACATCAGTAACTGCATGCCACAAACTCAGACTCCAGAATGCTGAATCTTACAGTTTTTGCCTGGGGTTCTCCTAGTTGCTATGTTCTGGGCCACCTTGCCAGCTGTAGTTACAAGTTCTGCATCTTACTCAAATTTCCTAGCCACTGCTATAGATGAGATCTTCCCACAGTAAATAACACAAGCAGCAACTTTGTGAAGGGAAGGAGGAGGTCTGGGTGACACTTTTGGTGCAACCCAAAGTGGTGGTACAGAAATAATTACTGGAGATATGATTTAGAGACTCACTATACAGTGCTATTTTGGGAAAGGTTTGGAAGAAAATAAAAGGTGCCGACAGAAGCTCCTAAATGGGCTTCTGTGCAAATGCAAGGTTGGTCACAGCCATATAACATGTGAGTCATGTTGCCGCATCTATGTTTGTCTGAGGAAAATAACTAAGTCAGACCTTGTAGGGAGAGGTAATATGTTTATTATACTAGCTAATACACCTGGAAAAAGCAGAGATGCTTTTCAGTGGCAAGCCCTCCTACAGGTTTTATAAATGGATATGCATATATACCTGAAGAACAGCTTTTGTGCATGAGAAAATTCTGTTTTCTGCTATTCGATGACTGATGACTTTGTCTAATAGACAACATCACCTCTCCCTATTAAACTGCCTAATAAAATGTCTGACTTCATAACTGAATAAAATGATCTGCTTGTTTATATTCTATTGCCTGGTGGCCAAAGATGTCTGTCAAAATATCCCTATAATATACTGCCTTTTCACATATATTCTACGAGCTACATATAGCTGTAAAATGCTTATAAGAACAAGCTCTTTATATTTCTGTGGTCCTTATTTTGATAAATGGCTTCAAGAAAATAGTAGCTAGATTTAACTCCTCCACAGTTTTAGAAAACGGATGGCACATTCAAAGGACTATTCCTTCACCTATCATTATCAGTGACTCATATTGCCTTCAAAAGCAGAGCCATATGGAAATTATACTGTACATACTGAAATAAACACATTAGAAATAGAGTGCACCCTCGAAGCAACTAGGCAACAAAACATTGGGAAGAAAAATAATCCCTGTCTCTGGGTGCAAAGAAAAAGAAGTGCACAGCATTGTTACACAGAGAGTAGTTGCAATGCTAAGAACTTTGGTGTGACAGCACAAACAACTGCTCTCTGCTTTTTAAACATTTATATGATGCTTCAGAGTGGTTAATATGTAGTTATTAGAGCTTCAGAAAAAAACATTTAAATGCTTCATGTCTCCTCTACACTCATAAATGCCACAGAAATAGTCACTGGTGAAAAATAGTGTGTTATTTACTCACTTTCATAAGTGAGCTTTAATGGGTGCTAGATATGAAAATCCATGAGCGCTGAAAAGAGAAGGTACTCCATAGTCACATTCAGCAAATGCATTCCACTTGGCCACAACCTTACAAGTGTTTGTGGACTTAAAAGACAAGAATTATGTCCCTGGAAAACCAATTAGCTGTCTTAGTCTTACATATTTTTCTGCCATATGGATAAGAATAATTTGTAGTGAATTGTTCTCTACCAAAAGGAAGATCTGTGAATTTAAAGCAAGCATCCCAACTTCTGGCTAACCTCTCTCTTCATCACTAGGTCAGAGCTCCTTTAGTGCCTTTGCTTTTCAACAACACCTTAAAGAAACATTACTTTGATGCAATGCCAAGCCACTGCCTTCTGATTAGTAGAAAGCAGGGTAGAAAGCTGGGTTATATCAGGATGACAATGGAAGAAAAAAGGAGGGAAAGGAAATTCCACAAGTTTTCCCACTGCTCTCTGTAAGCGTATGTAGAAGAAGAGTGCCTGCTTCTTCAAGGATTTCTTGTCAAAGGAGACATAAACCAGAACATTCAGAGACAAACCTGACCAAGAAATTAAAAAGGAGTTTGTGATAACAACAAACCTGGTCAGCCACAGGATAAGGATGCAAACCTGAAGGTCCAGGATGCTGGAAGGTGTTGGTGGGAGTGTGCTAGCTGATGAGGCAATTTGCAGGGGAAGGGGGAGCAGAGCGGAACAAAGGAGGAATAGACAGGAAAGGATATAAAATGGAGCTGGTCAGTATGCTTGTCTGGCTGAGCCCTGCACTAGATCACCACAGTCTCTCTTCTTACATCTTCTTATCAAATCTTTTCTTAATACTGTCTCTGTAATCTCACTCTCCATCCTGTGTGTGTATGTGTGCTGCAAGGACTCAGTACCAGCTGCTGCATAGACCTCTGTGTGAGTGAGTGAAAACTGGTGCCAACCACTGGAGAACCAGGGAGTGGGCATCCCTGGCCTGTGGTGTCAGCTACTGGAGCTACAGGGGTCTTAGCATCAGCTGCTGGAGCAAATGAGGGTCTGGTCTTTAACCCCCAACCATTGGGATGAAAAAAGTGTACATTTCCAAAATCAGCTACTGGGGGACCAGGGGGGAGTGAGGCAAATGAAAAAAATCCAGTGCCAGCAGCCGTAGCAGGACTGTGGGTCACAGCCCATGCGCCTGATGATTGCTGGTGGAGGCAAGTGTCTGTACCTTCCCCAAACTGGCTGTGCAAGGTGCATGTGTTCACTGGCAAACTCCAAGCTGGACCAGCCAGCAAGTAGGGTGCCTGGGTTGGGGAATGGGTATCAGGCAGGCAGAGGGTCCATGCTGGAATCTGGGGGGGATCCGTGAGTGTTGGGTGCTTGTAGAATGAGTGTGTGAGTGCTGCATGTTTGTAGTGAGCACTGATCTGGACCAGCCCATGAGTTGGGGTTATGTGGGGTGGGTAAGAAGGGCCAGGATCCAGGCAGGGGTACCAGGCAGGCAGAAGGGCCATGCTGGTGCTTGGGAGCTCTGCAGATGTGCACATGTTTTTGAACCTGGAGAGTGTGGGGTCTGTGCTGTCCTAGTGACCTTCTGCCTCTGTCAGTCCAAGAGGAGGACGGGACATGGCTGCCTGGACTTGTGTCTAGTGTGATCCTATGTGTGGTTGAACCTGCAAATGGGAAAGTGTCAGCCATGTCCCTCAGCCTGGGCAGAGACCTCGTTTCCTGGTCTGGACTTCAGCAGCTGGGCAGGAGGGATCCTTGGCCAGAGCAGCTCTAGAAGGTAGCCTCACTCTTAACACTACTCTATGAATGAAGGAAGCATTTTTTCTTGTTTTGGGAAAGCATTTTACTATGTTTCTGTCATTATCCAATTCTGCTGACACCACTGAAAAATAATTTACACCTTGCTATATGACCTTTCCCTCCCAGTTCCAATGCATGGAAGAATTTTGAGGGACTTGAAGTTTTTAGATATATTTTAGACTTGAGTCACAGCTGAGGATCAAAAAGGTCTTTTTCCCTCTTACCTCTTTATGTGACTTGCGGCTGAAGGACACAATCTGTTAATTTAGCTGAGTCTACCAGGCAGGCACAGCTCAGAACAGCCAACTAATACTTGCAAACATCAGAAGAGAAAGAATGTTTCTGAATCAAACATCATACAGACTCAGTTATATGACCTTTTTTACCCCACACTTAAGGTTTCTGTTTCTCCCTTGTACCCAGCTTTTTACTACTCAATGTTCAAAGGAGTTGTAAATTCTCTCTTTTTTTTTTTTTTAAATAGTCAGAGTTTTCTGTATAGAAAACATATTGGAAATTGACTTGTTGATCTCCTGGTAGTAGTAACATCATATTTGCTGAAATTATTTGTTCATGAACACCTTCAGCGCTTTCAATACATAGGTCTGATATTTTTAAAACCACTTTGGAATTGCATTACTTATCCAAAGGTCTTCGTTCAATCTTCTGGCTTGGTGGAAAAAAGCCTACTCTACTGCCAAACACTGAGTTTCCAACATTGCAAAAGAATTTCCAGATTTAAAACTGTTGCAAAGTAAATGCTTCACACTTCAGAATATTGTTTGACCAGCATACTTATTTTTTGCAACATTAGGAATGAGGTTCATTGTAGATAACAGAAAAAAAATATCCCTGTATACATCAGTGCTGACTTCTATATTTCACCAGATTATTTTCAGATTTACTGTTAGTTTTTTCTAAAACTGTGATGTGGCTTACAGATCTGAATTTAGGTTTTTGAATATTGTTGAATATTTCCTGGGACATATGAATGAAAAGATGTCCTAAAACCTCCTTAAGGAAATCCTTGTTACAATGACCAAAAAAAGAAAGGAAAAAGGAAGAAAATTGTCTGGAGAATTGTGAAAAAACATGCAAAATGACCAAGCCTTCTGCTGTATGGCTGTGGGTAAAAGGAGAATACTGTTTAATACCATCAAGGTTGTCTATATTGCTGCAGCTGTGAAACTTTTCCGCTAATCAGAAAGTGAGGTTTTGATAGCATCATAAAAAAAGCTGCTATATGCAATCTCGTACTGAACATAGTGTGCTTTGAGGAAAAAATAAATACCATAATGAAACACAAGAAAGCAATGTGTCTACAAAATCTTGACCACACATACAGAGAATGTACATATGCATTTATGTAGACATATTGCATACAAGCATTACTCTAATTCCATCTAAAACTACAGTAGTCCAACAAGACTGAGAAGTTGACCAGTCAAAATGGAGGAGATCTCACAAGAAAGAGGTTTCTGTTTCACTTCATTTTGATTTTCTTTGTAATCTCGTAATTATTACTGTTTTGATGAGACCTAGACTACATTCAAGCAATGCATTAGTTTTCAGGGTTTTAATATATTCTTAAAATAATCTCCTTGTAAAAGGATTTACTCAGTTTCAAATAAAACTTTATTTTTTTGCAGTTTTCACTGAAAGAAAATGGTGGTCTTGTTAAAACAAGGCACTGCATGATTGTATATAAATGACCTGTCAGATTATAAAATCAACCAATGTGGAATGTTTCAGATACGCTTTTAACTGCTACATAATGACTGCTTTCTAAGATTACTGAATAGAAATTAAATACCACCAGCTGTCTTCTCAGTGCAAAATATTAAATTTAATGGGTTTAGGCAATAAAAGGAATTAGTTTGCCCTGTAACCACCTTACCATTGGGATTATGAAGAAACTGTGGTTAGGAATTATTGTTGCTAAACTTTACAGTCAATGATGTTGGAAGCTCTGCTATCCACTAAACTGAGTGATCTACCCCACTGTTAAAATACCAGCACCAATCACCAAGCTGGATGCCTTCCAAAACCAGGTCTAAGCAGACTGCCTGAAAAAAAAAAATAAAAATGTCAAAGGTGAGTTCAGTGAATCTATAAATAACAAAGTTTTTGGTTCACTGAATTGTAATACAATGCCCTATCTGTACATAAGATGACATATTAAATGCAATAAAACACCTTAATAAAATATTAAGGTTGTAGAGTTATGCACTTAGTAGTCAAGAAACACTTCAATGTCAGTTCTAATAATGTCATAACAATGTCATCTAATGTATTTTCTCCACTGTGCATTTATATATATATATACACACACACACACCTGTAAGTATGTAAAATAAACAACATTTTGTGAAATATGTGTACCATTTAATATACTGGAATTTGGGTCATTAGAATAATGTTTTAATATACCCCAAGGAATCATTATAAACTTGTTTTAACTATACACAGTTGTAAGATTTTGCCCTTGCTATGACAATCTATTTGGACTAGACTGTAACTTATAGTGAAACTGCTATTTGTCTGTTTTCTCCTATGAAGTGAGTGGATAGGAAAGAAAATGAGAATGGACAGTAAGTTGTTAGCCATGATTTTCTTATGCTTGCCAGATTTAACAGCTATGAGAAAACTGGAAAGATAAGCTGCTTAAAAAAAGAAGAGTGAACTAACTTACAAGCAAATCTGAAACATGATATAGAGTACAACACCTTTAAAAGATTAGGATTATGATTTTGGGAAAAGAAGGTAAAATTAAAAAAAAAAAAAAGGGAAATCTAAGACACATTTTTCCACCTTATTTTTTTTATCCATCCTCTTTAATCATCATAAGTAAGACTTCCTGATAAACACAGAGTTTTACTTTCCTTCTCAAATGCCCATTCCCACTGTTTCCTTTGTGCTAGCACTGCTATTCTTGAGTCTTTGCTCGCGGCTATATCAGGTAAATAATTCGGCTGAAAATAAACTTTGCTCCCCACTCCCCTAAAGGATCAGGTTTTAGAAGCAGCATATATTTACATTGAACTGTGACTGTGGAACCCAGAGGATCATAGCTGACTGCTCACAATCACAGTTTAGCTAACACATTTGCAATGAGCAAGTTCCTCTTTTTGCACTACACCATTAAACTCAAATTAAGGGAATCATCCTCACTTTATCAAGAAACTGTAGTGTGTGGGAGAAACAATACTGGATTATAAAAAGAAAAACTATTAGGCATTACAGCTGACTGCATAAAACAGTGCCCTGTTTTTCCATTAGCACCGACACACAAACTCCGTGCAACTTAGTCTGTCCTTACTGCTTTTGCTCTTGGTTGACCTGGGAACATATATATTATGCCACTGTTTTCATCCTCTCTTTTCAACTCCCTCACCTGCAGCAGAAAAAATAAATGAAAAAGAAAAAACCTATTTTAAAGTAGATGATACTCTATACACAAAGTGTAGGCAGAGATGAACAGTGAAAAGTCAACCATGCAGAGATCTGGAACAAATAAAGCCTTTCCACAGTTGCTTCTTAACACAGCAGGGAAAAGCATGTAGCACCCCAATGAACTCATAGACAGAGAACAGTTTCTGTGAAGTACCAGTCATCAGAATCAAACCCAGTCAAGAAGGGAGCTAGAACACAATTGCAAAATGCCTCTCCAGATTTTCTTCTCTCTTGAATAAACACTACATCAGCAGTATAGTGACCTGTGGTAAGTGTTTTGAGCTCCCAGTCCTGGATCAGTCCATCCTATCTCTGTTCTGTAATCTCTGAATCTTCAGTAATGGGAGTTTTTATGTGGAACACCTTGCGGCTCTGCCTGTGTTAAGGAATAAAAAAAAAAAAAAAAGATGGCATGTGGGACTACTCTCAGAAACTGGGGTCAACCCTTATGGAATGATTGTTGTTCAGATCTCTTAATCTCCGAAGCAGGCTGTCTGCATCCAAACCACCTGTTCTGAATGGTCCCTGAGCCATGCTTAGAGATTTTTTTGGAAAGTACTATCTGGCCTAGACAAAATACATGACAGGGACTGTTCTAAGAATTTAACAGTAAAAGATCAAGTTCCAGGCCTGGAAGTACCCTCTAGCATATTTTACTTTACTGGTATAGGTACAGCACATAATTTTATCTGACTTTTTTGGAGAAATCTGGCAAAGCTGAGGTTCCTTGGGATTTCAGAAACCCAGAAGACGAGCCAGTCTGCCACAGGAATTTAGCTCCTGGTTAACATCAGAAAGTCTGGAAGCCCTTGAATGTCCCCACATCCAGGAGTTTTAAGGCTCCAAGACATAGACTTGCTGTAGATATACTGTAAATATGAAAACTGACTTATAACAATCATCTTGGTTCATGTCATCATCTATAATGGAGATGTTCAAAAGCTGTTAAGCTCAGTTTCTCTGCTACTACTCAGTGAAACTTCTACTGACATAAATAAACTGCCATAACTGCAATAAAAATTAGCCAACAATTACAGCACAACTCACACAGGTATGACTTAAAGCTAGCCCAGGTTATGACAATATTTAAGGTAGTGACTGCTGGAAGATGTGAGACTGTAAAAAGGGGAAGATTATTTGATATACTCTCCTTATTTATATTTTGTATTTTCCATTTCCATCTTCCTATTGCTCAGAAATAGAGTAACAGGATAGATGAAATTCTGGTTTTATCCTCTTTAGTTTGGGCTTTGTACTGCCACTTTAAGCAAGCATGTCAAGACCTATTTTTGGTTTATTTTACAGTCTAATTTTAGATCTCCTCTAACAAAGGAATATAACAAGTGATAAGGAACAGATGAACTGATGAGAGACAAAGGATACAGAGCAAACACAGCTGCTCAATAAAAAATGTGCACATCTGGATATCTCCATTTATCTTAAAAATAAAATACTAGATATTGTATTTAAAAACAAACAACAACAAAAATAAAAATAATTTCTCAGCGCCTTGTTCTCATTTAGCACATTGTAGAATACATAAAATGTATAGATTATTTTATGGAAATTTTCAGTGCTCTTGCTGAGCCTTTTCAGAATTTCAGATCATCAGAGGGTGATGAATGATTATTAGAGTTCCTTCTTTCAAATTCTTTTTGTTTAAAAAAAAAACAACTGGAAAAGGCATATGAATTAATATCCCAAATATATAAGTAAGGTATCATCTCAACAAGTTGTTAAAACTAAGTTACAGAAAATATGAGTAGATAGTATACCAGAGAATTAAAGCACACATGAGAAAATAGCAAATTTGAGAACTAAAAATCTGACCAGTAATTTGGCATCTTTTTTTGTGTGCTATTTTCCAAGTGAAATAATGCATTATTTAGATTTCCTCTCTGTAGTCTTAGTTCTTTTCTTTCCAAATGCACAAAGCTCCCTGCAATTTTTTTCAAACATTTCTTCATGTCCTTCTTTTTTAGTGAGGAAAGCATGATGACTGAAACTGGCAGCAAAGACTATAGCTAAGACTGCCTAACACTTTCCCTTATAAAACCCTATTTTCAAGCACTTAAAGGTGCATTGGACTTTCAGGGCTTAGGCTGAATTTTTCTGTTCCAGATCTTTATTTCCCAAGCTTATGTGTTTCCAAGAAAGAGGTTTACGTAAACTACATTGCTTTTCCCATGTTAAAAAAATTTGTGTAATCATTTTCTTCAGAAGATTTGTCTTAGGGACAGAAAAAATTAGAAATTATATCTCCCTCAGGTTAAA
>NW_009259110.1:852681-905695 GCF_000687185.1 Egretta garzetta | reverse complement strand
ATCTGACTATGTCTGGCATATTTTTTCCCAAAGTTTCTTTATTCCCAAACTAAGGTTACTGTCTTTATTAATATGCTCTCCAAAGCTAGAAATTCAGTGGTAGGTAGAAAAGGAAAAAAATAACAAGATAGAAAAGAATATATGGTGGTCCAAGGTAATGATATAATTAACAAATACAGGAAATGTTAGTAAAAGAACAAAACATAACAGTGACTGATCTCAATGCACACATAAGGACACAGGATTCCACAAAATCAAAAGTATAAAGTAGTACCTAGAATTCTCAATCTGCAGAAAGTAATGTTTTGGTAGGATATATTTTCAGCTTTATAGAATATATTAAATAATAATAAAAATATATTTAATCATGACATTTAATACCTTAAATGCAGCAACAGAAGTTGTCACCAGAATACTCAATGGCAAGCACTTAAGCATGGATCTCAGGAATTGTGGTTCATCTTTTTTAGTTGTTTAAAATTAGTATCTTTAGTAAAGCTATTTCTCTAGGCTATCTTCAACCTCAAAGGGAAGGAATAAAATATCCAGAAGATAGCTCACCCAAAGTGTTGTAGACATTTATGTTAGGATAAGATGCCATACACTTTGGAGATTATCTCCTATGGAGTGTGGGGGAGATAGAAATTTACACTACAGTTCAGAGGTACAATCATAGCTTTGGAGGTGTGTACCTCGATTGCTGGCATCTAAGTGTGGCAATCTATGCTTGAGTTAGTTATCTTAACAGTCAAGCTTTATAGAGAAGAATGAACATTTTTATGGAGATGTTTATCTGACCTGTTTTAATTGTATTCTTTTTGCTGAGAAAATGCATGTTTTCTATAAAACTCCATTTTTCCTTGTCAAGGATTGCCAAATCCTTCAGCTCAATAGAGGTCTTGCTGCCACAGCTCCATGTCTCTACATGAAAGCAGTAGCAAGTCTAAGCATGTATTTCCAACAGGTACATGCGCAAGCACATGCATACAATATGTATGGAAATATATGCAAAGCTGCCTAGGAAGATCATTTCAGACAGAAATATTCAGCACTCATGGAAACACAAACAACACTGACAAATTCATCTTGTTTTCCACTCTGGCTGGATGAATGTCCATTAGCAAGAAATATATGCATATGCAAATACATAAATATGGTTTCTATAAAAGCTGACTGTGGACAGTAAGTCTATCCAAGTCCAGCTTCATATTCACTAGTGATCACACACTGACTTACATAACCTCACTTGTTCTAGCTGCCAGCCCTGCAGTTACCTGGCCCCTGTGTGGTGGTGCATTCCCCCAACCCCCCACTTTTTTGTCCTGGCCTGTTTTACAATCTCAGAAACTCCTGTCAGACTTGGCTTTGGTGTAATGAGTCAGACAATTAGGTGGCACTGTCTGTACCAGGAACTCCTACATGGCTGAGGCAGAGACTGAGAATGGGAACAATAATTTATCCCCTGATAGTCTTAGAACATACCTTATACTTGTAACCTGAGTGGCGTGGTAAAATGATTACTAGAATTCTAGTAATTACTGACCTGGATTGTGGCCTGGATGGAAATTTACTGATGACTAGAGCCAATCATCTTATGGCCCTATAAAACAGCGATCCTAAGTGAGGCCCTTTGAGCTCTCCTCAACCACAATACGCTGTGACCAGCATCTCCCTCTGAGTGGGACAGCTCTCAGATCTCACAAACTCTTAGGTTTACTAAAATTGGAGGTCCATCACTGAAGGCTGACAGTGGAGCCTGGCTGAAACCTTTCACTCCTTCAAGCTCCACCCTTGCTCGTTGAGAAATGCCAAGACATTTGACATGAGGATTTCATTGAAGTCAAGGGGAATTTGACAAGGGGTAATGGTTTCAAACTAAAACAGGGTAGGTTTAGACTAGATATAAGGAAAAAATTCTTTACAGTGAGGGTAGTGAAACACTGGAACGAGTTGCCCAGAGAGGTAGTGGAGGCCCCATCCCTGGAAGCATTCAAGGACAGGTAGGACGGGGCTCTGAGCAACCTGATCTAGTTAGTCGTGTCCCTCCTGACTGCAAGGGAGTTGGACTAGATGACCTCTAGGGGTCCCTTCCAACACAAAACTTTCTACGATTCCATGAATTTTTAGCAGGTATACCTTTTATATATATAAAAGGTATATAAAATATATAAATATATAAATATAATCATGTCTGTGTGTATATATGTGTGAATCAATTTAAGTAGCCTGTAGATGTATGATTTAGCTACAAAGTGAGTCTTATACTGCTGACATATATATATATTATCCTTAGATATAAATCGTTGACCAAGTCTGAAACTAAGATTAGACCTAGCCACACCTAGACTCCTCTCTGAAAAGTTTAGAAAGCAAGAGTGTCTACTCTGAACCTTGTGACTCAACAGGAGTTTTCTCCTTATCCTCTACATCCACAATCTCTCTGTGAATCATTCTAACTCAAGTGTAACTTAATTTTCCTTTGTGTACTTCTTCCATGCAGTAATAGAGTGAACATTGTCATCTTCAAATCTTTAACTAAGTCTCTGTTTTGATTGATCTTGTCTAATCACTTTGTTAATTGAATGGTGATGGAGTGCTATTAAAATATCACAATCAAATCCTGCGGTTTGCTGTAAAGGCACAAATCAATTCTAAACCACTACTAAATCAAACCGTGTAAAGTCACTCATTCACAACAAATTGGTGGAGTCTGTAGGATTTACAGATTTGTTTGCGACACCCTGTGACCCATGGACTGATTCTAGTTACTGGCACTTTGACCTCCACACACACACACACACACAAACACACAATCTCACAGAATGACCAATCCCCTCACTGAGGAAAATAATTGCAAATGGAATTTAATAAGACTGAGCAATCTCTAGTAACCAGGCCCAGGGCATGGTCAGAGAAGCATATTGACTATCAACCTGTTTAGATGCAACTGGCCCCTTTTATTTCCTTATCCCTCTATTCCCATGCTTGATCTTCCCTGTCCTGTTTTCAGCTGAGATAGAGTAAATGTTCCTCCTAGTAGCTGGCATAGTGCTGTGTTTGGGATTTAGAATGAGAATAATGTTGATAACACACTGATGTTTTAGTTGTGGCTAAGCAGTTCTTACACCAGTCAAGGACTTTTCACATTCCCATGCTCTTCCAGGTGCATACAAAACTAGGAGTGAGCACAGTCAGGACAGCTGACCCCATCTGATCAAAGGACTATTCCATACCGAATAACATCATGCTGGGGGAAGTTCACCAGGGGAGAATGATCGCTGCTGAGGACAGTCTGGACATCAGTCAGCAGGTGGTGAGTAATTACATTGTGCATCACTTGTTTTGTATATTCTCTATATTCTCTTACCATTATTATAATTACTGTTATTATTTTCTTCTGCTGTTTTATTAAACTGTCTTTATCTCAACGCACGGGTTTTACTTTTTTTCCGATTCTCTCCCCCATCCCACTGATGGAGGAGGGGTAGTGAGTGAGTGGCTGTGTGCTGTTCAGCTGTCTGCTGGGTTAAACCAGCATATTGCCCCAAAACATTTTGATCCCTCCCTTTACCTGCCTTTGGTTCCTTCCCTAAAGATTCCATAGAAAGTCTTGTTCAATCCAAAGATGCTCTTCCCTTACTTCCCATGAGTTCCATAGTCCTCTGGGCAGTAACCCTCCTCAGCCTGAAAGGTGATCCAGAGAGGTGATCCTGTTGACTTATCTTAATGGGTTTCACACCGCAGACCACGAGGGTGATGGCTTCCCTGTGACAGCCATGAGTGGCTGGGATGGGGTGCTCACTTTTCTGATTAGAATATTCTGATTCCTCTGTCTGTGACTTCTTCCATGTTCCTTTGCACGTGTGGAGGCAAGCCTTTTATCACATAGCCTAATGTTCTCCAGCACACATACAGAGGTTTCCAAATGAATAGATCTATGTGGATGCCCACATTATTTACGTGGTGGATCTCTACTGTTGATAAGCTGAGTATCATTGTAAACACAGAAAATTAGGCAAGGTTTTCCTGCCTCCTGTTTCTAGATCTTCAGCCTGTAAATCTCACCGAATTGGACTTCAGGTGTCAGAACTGCTTATACAATCCCCACCCACACAAATTTATTTTGAACTACTCAGCAGAATATGTTCCAGTATTGGAATCCAGGGTATGTACAACTGCATAAGACACTGTATGGGCAGTAAAAGCTGCTATTGCTCAATTCAATAAATCCCCTTGAAAAATGTGTCATATTTTTAGACATGTTATGCAATAACTGGCTCCAATGACTTTTAACTGCATTTTTTCTGCACCAGCATGTTCAAAGAGTTCACTAAACCATATTAAATCAAAAAGTTATATTGCCAATTTTCAGCAAGTAATTAAAAATGAATGCAGCCTTCCTCCTATATGTCAGTAAGTGTATTGACTTCTGTGGCACTATTTAGAAAACAAGTCATTACCAGAATGCGTTTCATCTACATTGACTCTGTTAAAGATCAGTAGTTGCACTAAGAAAGCAGTTCAGCAGTTCATGATTTCTTTGCTGCAGTCTTTTCTTAAAAAATCATTGTAATCCAAGTAATTTGGACACAGAAGTAGCACATCAGTTATTGTCTTTCCTTCAGCTCTATAAATTTTATAATATTTATTGTGACTGATTTTATTTGAATGCTTTTCTTTTTATTTCTGAAAATGAAATGGGATTTAAAACAGAGGTTCTGACATATCTGAGCTGCAGTAGCTTAATAAGAGCTCTTGATGAAAATCAGGTCAAGTAGATTAGAAACATATGTTCAGTGGGTCTTTTTTCTTGTTTTTCATGTTTTTCTTTATCATGTATGGAAAAGGGAGTGTATGCTCATCAAATGCCTTCCATGAGATCATTCATGATGAGTTTAGATCATGCACCTCTGGGGCAATAATTTGAATAGCTAATGTTATGCTGCATGTAGCTGCAACAACATCCAAGCTGAAACATTCACCACTTCCTTGTCAATAAAGCTGTTGCAAATGTGCCATACTAGTCTCTGTGATATGAAAAGAAAAATAAAAAAGACACACTGCAGAAGACTTGAAACACTGAAGTAAAACCTCCAGGCAGAGAAAACGTTATCAAGACAACAAGGACCAAAGTGGTAACAGATTCAAAATGCACAGTGATCAATACTCAAAGGATGAAATAAAAGGGAAGCTGTATACTGATTATCTTTCCTGTAAAAAATGTAAGAAAAATCCTCCAGAATAACTTAAGACATAATTTGCTATGTGAGGATAATATGTAAGGGAAAATGGCTTACAAAAGGACTAGTCTAAAGAATATAACAATACGTTATGCCATCTAGAAATTAATGTGTGATATTTATTTTTTATTGCAATGAAAAAATAAAAGAAAGAAGAAACAAACAGGAAAATACATAATAAAATATGTCTGTCAGTTGATCAGAACACTGATTGTGGGATTTTCAGTTCCCAAGAAAATTGCTTGGCTAACAGCTGTGTTAACACTAGCCATGTGTGTATATTCCAAGTATTAGTAAAATATTATTTCCTTTCATTTTCTTTAGAGCAACTACAGGAACAGGTTCTGAACTTCTTTCCAGTAAATGAACAGCCACTATTTATAAGACATGATCATTCACTGATGAAAATATTGTCAATCTGAAAGCTGGAAAAGGAAGCTATGCAGTGTATAGGCTGGGCTTTAAATCAGAATATGATAAAGCAATGAGTTATTAAGTAAATTAAGCTGGTTGAAAATGTCATAATTCTCAGTCTGTCTAACTTTCTAATTCAGAAATACAGCAACAACTTCTTTGCACATGTTTTGGAAAAAAAGAGGCAAATAAAAAACAGACGCCAAAATATGTTTCTAGAACTTCAGCATTGTGAATCCTTCAACACAGAGGACAGACTTGTAATTTCCACAAAGGGATACTGTTCAAGAAACTTCATATTTGAGATTCTGGCTTGGAGCTCAGCTATTTGTAGCCCAATTCAGATGTGTAACTGTAGGTCTTTAATGCCTTTACACACATTCCAGAATAACCCGCTTGGCCTTCTCCTGCTGATCCTCTCCTAAGATCTATGTGGTTGTAAGGGAAAAATGAAGCTGTCACTACCTTTTCTGTAAGAGAGAAATAAGATTTCACACTGACACAGAAACAAAGAAAATCCAAGTTTTAGTGCCTTGTAATACTTTCACCATCACTGCTCTGATAGCTCATCTTAGAAAAAGCAAGTGAGCCTTCTGTGATTCATGTCTATTATTCACAGAGGAAGGTATTACGTGCCATTATAAAGTTCTTCAATATTCATGGAGGAAAACCAGCACATAATAGCTAGGTAGTCTCAATACCTTTTATAGAGAGAACATACTCTGTGCTTATCAGTTTGTGTATATGGTGTTTCACAATAATTATTCATACTTGGTTGTTTACTGTAGTCATGACTTTACTTCAAAGAGAGGGAAAGTCATGAAAGAATGCCTCTATGGGAAAGTGTATCATGTTAATTAATAAAATCAAATATAGAACCAATGTTAAAAAAAAAAAAAAACAGACAAACACCTTGCATACATGGTAATGGCACTCTATGCATTATTGTACATATTAACATAAATACATATTTTAAATATTTATGTACATACATGGTGTTAGATAAGTGATAAACTACAAGTTGCTTTAAGGATAATAGAAGCAAAAGAAGAAAAAAAACATATAGCAGGCACTCTCTGCTACTTCACATATGTCTTTACAACTGAACAAAGTTAACAATTGGGAAAAGAAACTGCTGAATCCGGATTACAATTTTTTATGAAATCCATAGAAATGTTTCTGGGAGAACTGAACAAAAATAATATTTTAATCTAAAAAAAACCCGTAAGCAACACCTTAGGGTACCCCAAAAAGTTATAGTTCAGTTAGACTCACAGCAACTCTAGGTCTTAGAAACTATTTTGAGTGCAAATTTGAAAAGGTACAGCTTGATTAACACAATTTGTTTGCATTTTTTTTTTTAAAAGTAAAGGTCATGTCTTACTAATTGGTGGATTTCACTGTAAATCAAGCTGCCAGAATGATGGAGAGGTGCAGTAAACATTGCTTAATAAGATTTTTTAGTGATCTCTTGTGAGGAGCCCACATCAAAGGCTAACGTTTAATATGATGAATCATCTTGAAACAGGAAAAAGGCTGATGCAATGCATTATATATTAGTTGAAGTGCAGGGAAGATACAATAAGTATGAACTGAAATCTTTTCAGTATACTATAAGAAGCATATCATAGGAATGTCAACATCTAGTTTGCAAAAGGGATACATGTTGAAATTGGGCAATATACTGGTAGTTGTGCATCTCTGCATTATGTGGTTTCCAAGGAGCAAAATTCTTTGTGCACATACTATTAAAACAGCTGAGATACACCTGCTGCTACCTTTGTGGATTTGCTTCATTTTGCTTGACCTTGCCATACTGGACCCTGCACAGCTCAAGCCTGTTATATTATAATTAGCTTATCTTACATTTCTTTTCTTTAAGCATGGCATTGCTACTATTTTTTTCCATTGCAAAAGGGAGAAGGACTGGAAACCTCTGTTCACTCTGTTCTTCCTAGCCCCACCCCCCCACCCCCCACCCCCAGCCTCAGCATTTCTTCTTTTCCCTGGAAAAATGTTGAAACAAAACAGAGCACTGGGAAATCAGTGTGCAATCAATAGATATTAGGAGAGGAATTAATCTGTACTAGGGTAGTGTTTCTCATACCAAAAGGATTCCCTTTGGGGAGATTTTCATGTTTCTGTGCAATAGTCTCCAGCAAGAGAGTAACAACCCTCAGGGGAATTTCCAAGCTCCTATTCTTGATAGAAGATCAAATTATCTCTGCAGAAAGAGAGAAAGCAAGCAAGAGAGCTTTAGTAAAAAAGAGAAAGACATCATTCCACTCTCACAGTATCGTGAATCCTTCTAATTCATTGTCTAATAGCTTTTATAGTATTTGAAACTAGACAGTATTAGGACATCAAAGATTAACCAATATATGAAAGACAGAAGACGTTGCCCATTGCAATAAGTATCTCATATACACTAAATGAAGAATTTCTGGTGTTGGACAAAATAGCTTGTGGCTAATAAGAACTGATAGAAAAATTAAATACAGAGACATTTTTCAGTTTTTAGTTATATGGTTCAAATTATGACATTATTTAATTGATTTTATGACTGTCACAGAAAAATGCATAACACACTGTGAATGAAATGGAATATGAGAGAAAGATATATTAAATCTGTTCTCCCAGATTTATTTGTGTATTGTGAAATCAAAGAAAATCTAAAATAATTGGATAATCTATAAAATTTAGATTTGAAATACAGGTGCTACGTGTGTAAAGAAAACAATAGTTTTGTAAGAATTTATGTACTGGTCTTTGAGGTGCAATCCCACATTAAACAAAAAACAGTAATGAGAAAATTTTATTTGTTTTAGTCCCTGCTTCAAACTGCAATTACACCATAAACCTGAACTTCAGACTCTGATATAAAATGGATGTTGTAATAATGTTTATTGACTTTTCTAAAAGTAGGGATGATTCCTCTTGAAATTCTGTCAGTTCAAAAATTAATTAGTCTTGAGACCAAAAAATAAGAAAGTTTGACTATAACAATTGATGATGAAATCTCACAACCAGAACTGTGAGACTGGACCTTACAGCTATAGCTTAAATTGGCAAGAGAAAAAATAAAATTCTTTTCTTAATCTGAAAGATTAAGGTATTGAATTTCATTTGGAAAGTGAGTCTAAATTTCTGTTACACACAAGTATGTCTGCATTATCAGGTTTAGGTTGAAATATTTTTTAATCTAAAAATTTTGATTGAACAATTTTTTTATGCAGTTTTAATATTAAGTCATTCATTTTCCTTCTAAGGGGAACATACAGACTAGGTAATTTAAAACAAAACAAAACAAAATGAAAGAAAACAACAAATGAATATATGATCTTAGGAAAAAGATATTTGATGTCTGCATGTGTTCTGCAGGAATAAAACAGCGCTATAACCTGCTGAGGTGCTGACTGCTGATTTAACTACTTAAGTACTTGAGTACTAGTACTGGTACTCAAGTACTAGTTTACTACAGGCATATTTTAGTACAAAGATCAATTCATTTAAAGCAATCTTGCCTCCTGTATTTCATCAACCACTGTGCAACGTGGTCACAGCATTCTCTTCAGTTCTTATAATGTAAAGTCTGTTGAAACAGCAACTGATCAGTAAAAAAATGTCCAAATGGGAAAACTATCTGCAGAAATAGAAAAGCATTGATAAGGAAAATAATATCTGATGAATTTATCAGGATTTGGGTATGATCAGACACATCCATGTAATGGGTTGTAAAATTGTCTATTGGAGCTGGATTTTCAAGAGAAATGCCCTGGAGTTCCTGAGGTATGCTTGACAGCTTTGTTCTAGTGAACAACTAAAGAACAGAAAGCAACAGTAATACATTGATTTGTCTTTATTCAGCTATAGTGAATGGGGTCATATGCCTGGGTGAGAACTGACCCTGAAGTTACAAAAGTGAATTTTAGAGAGTGAAACAGAGAAACACAGGGGGTCAGATGAAACAAACAAACAACTAATTAATTATTCTGCCTCTGACAGCTGTCATTAAAGAGATGTTTCATAGTGAAATTCAAGAAAGTGAACAAGTGACAAAAATAAAATCTCAAATTTCTGTGATAATGGGTTTGATAAATCTTACTTATTTTAGCTTCAAAGTATTAATCAGTCAGGCTAATACTCCCCAACTTTGAGAATAAGTTCAACCAGGATTGCTAAATTTCACTTTCTTTCACTCTGATAATTACAACTATATTTAATATCTTTTGTTTCCTAGATTTCTTCTCTGAATTGATGCAGTAACCCTCATCTACTGTGAACATTTGCAAACCTAAGCAGTTTCTCCTAATGATGTGCTGAGTCCAAGGTTTTTTACAAGGCCTGAAATAAGGTGGGTTTGGGTTTGTTTGTGACTTGTTTATTGGGGTTTTTTTTAATATATTTTGGAGTTTCTTTACAGCAGTTTCATATAGATGTCACCATGAGCCCTGATGATCAATGATTTTCTTCTCTCCTTTGAGGAAGTCCTTGTGGGAATTCATCATCAGCAATTCAGTAATAATCCATAGGATCCTTCAGAGCAATCCTGCCTTTGAAGTATGCTTTTTCCTCCAAATTACCCAACATTTACAAGGACATAAGTTTTCCTTTCCTTTTTATATACTAGTATAAATATTTGCATCATATAATGCAATTAGCTGAAGTCTATATTTGGAACGGTCTCCATTTAGGCTCTTGATTCTGCAAAGTTAACACTATCCTCTGTAAAAAGGACTGAGCCATGAAGTTAGCAGTTGAATTATTTGCAGGAAGAGGAGAAGAAAACTTATCACATAAGGAGAAGTTACTAAATTAAATAGGGCCAGAGCCCTAAAAGCAAACAGCAGGGCACAGATCACGTCTGATGTCTGAAATTACTCCTGTAGTGTGTGTTCATCTCCCAAGACTTGCTTAAGCATACTAGCGATTAAACAGTTGTATGACTTTATGGTTTTCTTCATTCTTGCATCTGTAACCTTTTTAACAAGTGTTAGTTGGGATGCTTCCACTATAAATATTTTTTTTAAATCATTCATGCAAAAATATATTTTCATGTTATTCACTGTCCTTGGATCATGTTGAATTTCTACCAACTTACGTACAAGATTAATCTTTCTATTTAATCTTTGTCAAATATGTAAAACGTAAGGAGATCCTGTTTTATAAATGGAAAAGACATATTAAAAACATATTGGTTTTGAGCATTTTTTAACTCAGAAAAAGCATTGAAACAGATCCAACAGTGTAGACACATATGTTAATTCTTAGTTTTAGAGGTGAATCAGTGTATAATGCAAAGGATAACAGATAACTTTGCCTTTCGAGAATGGCATATATTTCGTCAAGCTGAAATGAACTCAGAAATTTTTCTGAAATAGAAAAACAGCTTCAGCAATAGACAAAAAATTTGTACTCATCATGTTAATTTTCACACCTTTTTTTTTTTTTTTTTTTTGCTTTTTGAATGTTATTCTGCAAGAACAGTAAAGTAAATCCGCATAATGGAACCCCTGAAGCAATTTTGAATAGGATGTGCCTCTTTCCTCCTCCCAAATATCCCCCTTGCTAGAATGGATTAAAGCAGGGCAAATAATCTCTTACACATCCTTTTCATAAAGAAGCTAATATTGACAGCACGCTAGTTCTGTAAAATGTATACTTACTTAAAGAGTTTGATCTAAATTTTGTGGTTGTCAATGACCACCTACCCGTTGCTCTCTCTGATTTTTTGACCAAGAGCTACAGGTTTCCTGTGTTTCCTCATAGTTATACAATGAATACCTAAGTAATGTTTTCTTCTGTTCTCTTCTCCCTGTGCATGTGTTAGTGAATACGATGTATCAGATTAAATTCATCTACCCAAATGTTTATGTCTATACTCAACTCATCCTTCTATAAACTAAGGATCATATGGATTATTACTGTCATACAAAAGTGATATATTTTGATAGCATTCCCAGGTAATTAAGCTTTTGCTAAACTAATCTTCCTCTATGGTCCTCTTAAAAAGAAGATTAAAAAAAAGGAAAAGCTGAAAAATCAAATAAGAAAATAATTTTAAAAGCCTTTGAAAACTATTACTTGAAAAATAAATTGCAGTGCTACACCAAGATTTCTATTAAGTGAATGCATTATATATCATGATATGTGTACAAGATATGATTCAGCTAATGACAGAGATGCTGTACAATGTCTATTGGTTTCCTACACAAAGCGTTGCAGAATTTATTGGTACGTGGGTAAAAGGCAATTGAAAATCCTCATAAGATAAACACTGTTATATTTGTTGTCACATCCTTCTTTATGTACTATTTTTGTGAATATATTTGTACTGAATTGAATGAATGCATGTTGAGAACTAATAGTCATCTTCATCATAAAGTGATTGGAGGCAAAAGAATTAACACCTTTATGGAAAGCTTTTAATTATTCTACCAAACTGGACACCCTCATAAAACATGTTCATAACAGAAGGAATTCTTTGACTGAAAACTTCATTCCCAGATTTAAAATATTGCCATTAGATTTGTCAGTCTGGTGTGCACCAATAGGCTTTACCTATCTACCCTTATCAGTTTTATCTGGGACCTCCACCCACAGCTGCAATAGTGAAGGGGCTCAGGCTCCCAGGTCTTGCTTGAGCTAGATGATAAATTGCCCAGTTGCTAGTTCTGTCTCTATTCCTGTCTCCTGGTGTCCTGACTTGTTGACTGGACATGCCTTATTTCCTCACCTTGCTTGAAGATCACTAGATCATTGATGGGAACCAGTTTTGTTCAGATACCCTGTGACTGTGTCCATTGCTACTCTAGTCACTGCCCCTTCCAACTGTTGTGTTCAGCCTCAGCTACTGGTTTGTCTTCCCTTCTAGAGCAGCCCTACTCCCACTATGTCCTCACAAGCCTGTCTTTTCATCTGCCTTATCCTCACGGTGATGTGTTAACATCTTCCCAGGATCATCTTTCCATCTAATCTAAAAGCTGACCTCTCAATACTCCTTGTTCAGCAGTTACATCCAAACTTTCCATTATAAATTGCAGGCTTATTTCTTCTCCCCACATTCACCATCTGAAAACTCACATGATCTTCAGGTTCATCTTCATTTTCAGTCTGAAGCTTTGAAGACTGGTGCTATGGCAAGCATTAGCATATGCACAATAGGAACTGACTGTTCATTTTTCTGTGTTTTTTTGTTTGTTTGTTTTTGGTTTGCATTTTTTTTTTTTAAGGAAAATACCAGATTTCCCATGGCTTGGATTTATCACAGGTTAACAAAGTAGATGTAATTTTACTTTTTCATTGACATAATCTCTGGAATAACATAGCTGAGATATATTACAAATATGATAATCTTATATTGCCTACATATTCAATTCTTTGCAACTGAAAAATGCAGCATTGATGTGGTTGTTTGCAAATAGTTTAAGAATAGATTTGTATAATCCATCCCATTTAAAAACAGCAGTAATTGACAGGAGAGTCTTATGAATGCTGGAATGTGTAGGTGTTAGGAAGACCTAATATTTGCATTGAATTTTAGTACTGTGTGCAGTGATCTGATCAACATTTTGTAAAATGAAATATTATGTTGGACTAACTTAAGGGAATATGCTATTGCTAAATTACACTAGCTCAGAGCTAATATTTTCTCCAACAGACTAAAAGTAAAGGTACTACCTCCTTTTTGCTTCCTGCTGGATATTCTTTTTAATAGGATTTAGAAAATAAGTTTTCCTCTAGACATTGTGAGACTTCAACCAAGCAACTATCACTTCTTCCCATTTCCTCAACGCATAGTTGCTCCTGTTATTAAGGTGAAATTACTGCTGCATGGAGTCATATCTATACAGCAATTCATCCAGTGAATCAGAACCAAATTATTATGGTATTAGATACATATTAATACAAAAAGATCTTGAAAATTAAGACAATTCAACATGACTTCAGAGGACCCCAAGAAAATTTGCTTTCTTCTTATGGGCCAGAGTCTTTTTTAAACACTTGATAACTTTCTTATTTTTCAGGCCTTGAACACAAAGGGGAGAAATAAGTCCTTAAAGATTCTGTATAAGCTTATCTATAGCAATAGTTTGGTACTATTTCAGTAAAGTAATAAAACATTATTCCTTTATTTTCCACAGACCTGTATTCTCATAAAAAAAGCATGAAGATTAAGGTAAACAGTCAGTTTACATTGAAATAAACCCCAAAATCACAGAAGGGGAAAAAAAATAAAAGACAGGGGAGGGCAGAAGAAAGGAGGAGGAAGAAATATTATTAGTAGTTTAAGAGCAATTATTTTTTCAAACTGTAGCAGGATAAACTCCTTCAAGCTTCAGTGCAATGCAGTTGTCTAATGTAATGCCTATGGTTACAATAATTTTGGAATATAAACATACATGTAACAACAGACAGTGATAACAACTAGTTATTCTGCATAGAAAAAAATGTTTGTGAACCTAAAGTAAAAAATGGAGCATAGAGCAGTATAGGCTTGGGATGATATCAGAGGCCTTGAAAGTCCAGGCTCATGATAATATCAGAGGCCTCAAGGCTATAAATAACTAGGTATCTGTCAATTGCAGCCATCAAAAAAATGCAAACTTCGGCGCTAGAGCCAGTTTTGGTGATAACAGGGTGAACAAGGTGGAGACCAATGAAGAGCTGGAGGTGCAGTCCTGCTGCTGCTGCATAAACCTATTTTAGTATTGCTGCTTTGGGGAAGCCATCACAGATGTTAGGAAAGAAAATAGGTATTGCACTAACATTAATATTTGGTTTCAATTTATGCCTGTGTAGGGAGGAAGGTAACTGCAGTAACTATGCATACTTAATGTACATCTGCCTCAAATAATGTGTGTGTCTGTGTCTGTGGGTAAAAAGTGCATTGCAACTGTGTGGGGGTTAACCAATATATCTTGACTAACAGTATGGACTAGATAGAGTTTGGTTTTTTTCTCTTTGCTTTTTCCTCTCCCCAGCCTTGTCTTGAGTTTTGATAATTTACTCTTTAACTTGGATGTAACAAATTGTTAACAAAATTATCTGTAGTAGTGTCATATAATCCAAAATTTATTTCATTTTCTTTTCCTAAATTTTTCCCCCATATATTATATGAATACAAATGGTGAGTACTGCTAGAATGATTATATCAGTAAGCTTAACCTTACACGGGTTTTTTGTTTGCTTGCCTGGTTTAGTGGTATTTATGTCAAGAAAAGTGTTTACCAGCGTTGCTTATTTCCTTGAACTACTGTGGGAACATGGTAGAGGCCATGCACACACAATCAACAGAAATTGCAAGAACAGAAGAGAAACCAATGGTGCTGGGAGAATGGCACCCAAGGGGACACTAAAAGCAAGCCTGGAATTAGAAGGGCGATGTTTTCATAACAGTAACCTGTGCTTGCAATTTTTTTTTCTTCCTGGCAGCAGTGTTAAAATATTAGCTTTGAAAAAAATCCAAGAAGATTTTGGAACACTAACACACACAAAGAAATTCTCTCTCCTACTAAATTCACACTTTAGAAAGACTGAAAAGATCATTTACCTATTTTACTTTATTCCTTTTCCATTATTTTATCTCTAAACTATAGCTCTATGGCTGGGAAAAATAAAGGAGAGCTCAAAGACAATAATAAAATAATTTATTAAAAGAAATATGCAAAAGAAAGAGAGAAAAGTTGTTAATTTTGGTCAGTAGGACAGATTGTTTATATAACCCTTGCTCAGAGAAAGAATCATTAGCTAGAGAGGTAAATACATGGTGGTTTTGTTTTTTTTTTTTCTTTTTCTTGTTTAATCATGTGTAAATATATGTGTATATGATCTATAGAGGCAAAGTAACAAAAAAGAGACAAAAAGAGGACACAGTTAATTGCATCTCAGACTGACTATGTTCTCTGTATATTTAGATTATGTATGCTAGAAGGTGGCATTCATGTTACTCTTTCCTTTTGTACGGCACACAGCACATGATGCAATAACAGTTCTTTTCCTAAATTATACTTTCACAATTTGGATGACCCCATCTTTATTTTCCATATGGAGATATCACCACCTGAAATATCACCTGTTCAGAGTCTGGATCTAACAATCAGAAATATGCCATGTAACAGCTGCTATGCCCAAATAAACTGTAGAAATAGCGATGTAAATTTCAAAGTTTACTAGACCAGGTAGTGAGGGAGTCTGAGGATAAGTTTACTTCTGAGACTGAATATATACAACTGTTTCTATCCAATAGTAAATTATGGTATTAAAAGCACTGCCTCTGTCCTTGACAGTTATAAAAAAAAAATAAGTGTCTCCAAAACATAGTGCTCTGAGAGATTGAGGGTATGATGGCACCTTTAGTTAGACCTAAATAGCTAACTGCATTGCTGGATTATCTGTGGACCAGACTTCTGAATTTATTTCTTTTCTGTCTCTGCTATTTTATTTGTTTGCTAACAAAGGAAGAGTACTGAATAAGTTCAGAGTAAACTTTTTCAGTATTTCTGACATAGTTTGATAAAAACAAGGTATTCTAATCATATTTTCAAGATTTTCTATATGTACTGCAAGTTTCTTTCAATGACCCATTAATATGATTATTAAGATGAAACCTTGCACTTCTAAAAGCTCCACATCCTTGGCAGTCATCAGAAAAAGCAGTGTTTTCTTTTGAAAGAAGTTTCAATGTAGTATGAATATAGACAGGAAAATAGTAGCAGGTTACTTGGTTATTTCTGGCACCTCTGCTGCTAGGTATGGCCACAATATTCAACTGTGTCAGCTGAAAAGGAGCACATCCTAAATCTTGGAAGACTGATGATTTTATTCTTTATGGTTCTTTCATTCATGTTTAGATGGTATTTACTCAATTAGAGATTCTTCAAAGGAGATGCATAGTGTTTCTTGTGTGTAGATGCAGTATTTGAAAGGAATCAACACTGGGAAATACCTTTAAACTATTTAGTAGTAGCTATCAAAAGCGGTCAAGTACACAGTTATCTACTGGTAGAGCTCAATTTTTCAGTTGGTATTAGTGGGTACATACATGTACAACTTCTCTTATTACTTTTATAATAATTTGTAAATTACTGTAAGAATTATCTATCCATAGAAAATCCAACAGTTTCTCTCCAGCTGTCTTAAAAACAGCACAGCTTTGAAAAAGTTTTTCTACAATATTTGCAAACCAAAATGCTTACTTTCTCTTCCCAATTTCTTTCATGTTTTCCTTGCTCAATATTTTGAGAGGCTGACCTAGTCAAATGCAGCATATAAAACTATAATAAAAATCCAGCACAAATTGTAGAAAAGAGTTTACATCCTACTCACCATCCGAAAGCACTGCTGTGATGCTAGAGGAATGTGTAGTCTCCTCTTTGCCATCATTTGTTAAGGTTTTCCAACTGAGAAGAGCATCAAAACAGATGGAATGGTAAATAGAGGCAGAGAGAGGCACAGAAAAATCCAATGTCTTGCTCTTGGGAGTTTAGTTCTTGTTCCAGTGGAGACAACAGAATGTTGACAGTTCTGATGTAAACATGAGGAAGAAAGAAATGTACAGATTTGATTTAAGGATGCTCAAACTCAGATAGCACTGTACTTTTCCAGTAACTGATACAGGGATTGAAAAACTTTGTATAAAAAACATTTCTAGCAAAGCCTTTAAAAAGTCAGGTGCCATATGATGCAGCATTTGGAGGAGTAACATAAAGAGATTCATACTTTCAGGTGTTTCTTTAGCACACATATGTGTTATGTCTAAGTTGTATCACTTCCAATTCCATACTACCACTAGCCTTTTGTTTTCATAGTCACATTCTGGTTCTTTGTGTTATCAGAGTGTCTTATCCTGTCTAGGTAGTATAAATGTTGTCTCCTTTGGTCGTTTCAAATATTTCTGTGGCCATTAGCATAGAACTTTATGCATCTTTTCCCTTTTGTCTTTCACTTCCTTTTAATTACTTCCTTTTTCCACTTTTCCAGGACTTTTCACAGTGCTATTTTATATTTTATATGCTGTTCCATTTCAGTCATGCTGTTCTCCACAAATTGTCAAGTGCTGGCTCTAATCAACCAAACCAGACACGGATCCCAACCACAAGGCTCTTTGAAATACATCCCTTTATTTGTAGACCAAGTAGGTTACCTGTGGAGCCTTGAGGAGTCACTCCATTAAATTATTCTGAAGCATTTTTCCATCTGGCATTCCTTCAAGAAACTTCCAATGGATCAGAGTTAGGCAGGATTATGAGGGTTTTGTTGTTGCTGTTGTTCTTTTGGGGGGGTGAGAGGGGAGGGTAAAAATACTTGTGAATTACTAAATTGCTGCGGTCAGGGAGCAAAGGCCTGACAAAACCTGGGAAGAGGGGAACAATAGCCGTTTGTGTTATGGGACTGGATTGCTTGTAGCTGTTTACTGTATTTTGATGAGACAGTTAAAATTGCAATTACTCCAATGATAAATCTAAGTTTTATCTACACAACATGCTCCATTTATGCCCACTACAGGCTTTTTTTAATTCCCTCCATGTTTTTATGGTAAACACTGGTTTTGTCTTCCTTTAATGTGGATTATGATATGAAATATGTTGCATGCATAAATTCAGTCAATTGACTGAGGGTAACATATTGTAGAATTAGCAGCAGCAGTTAGATCACGGTGACCTGGAATTCTCATGTTCTCTCTTATTTGCTTTAATATTGCAACAAGAGACTATAAACCTGAATTAAGCCTGTGGTTATTAAAATAATAATACAAAATGATTACAGCTGACACATCAACAGAATTTCCAGAAAGGGTCCATTATAGGTTCCTACTTTGCTTACATGTAATTGGGATGATTTTAAAAATGTAAATCTGTGCTGGAGTTAATTTTCTTCATAGTACAAGTACGGGGCTACACTTTGGATTTGTGCTGAAAACACTGTTGATAACACAGAGATGTTTTAGCTATTGCTGAGCAATGCTTACACGGAGTCAAGGCTTTTTCTGCTTCTCACAGGACCTCACCAAAAAGTAGGCTTGGGGTGCACAAGAAATTGGGAGGGGACACAGCTGGGACAGCTGACCCCAACTGACCAAAGGGCTATTCCATATCATATGACATATTGCTCAGCATATAAAGCTGGGGGGAGAAGAAGGAATGGGGAGACATTTGGAGTGATGATGTTTGTCTTCCCAAGTAACTGTTACATGTGCTGGATCTCTGCTTTCCTGGTGATGACTGAACACCTGCCTGCCAATGGGAAGTAGTGAATGAATTCCTTGTTTTGCTTTGCTTGTGTGTGCACCTTTTATTTTACCTATTAAAATGTCTTTATCTCAACCCACAAGTTTTCTGTTTTCTTGTTTTTACCCTTCTGATTCTCTTCCCTTTCCTGCTGTGGAGGAGTGAGTGAGTGGCTGTGTGGTGTTTAGTTTCCACTGGCTGGGGTTAAACCATGACAGAATTGCAGCCAAAAGAGTTAAAAATTGTAACAAATGAAGTTTAATTAAATTTAACTATACTAGCTATTTAAAAAATACAGAATCATTTTCTGTAAGGATTGTTCATATCATGGAGCAAGGATCTGAAATACAATGGGAATTTGGTTTTAAATAAACCATATACTACGTCACAATTTATATAAATAGTGCTCACTTGATTTATTCTATATCAGTGGCTATAATCACTGAAGATATTATGCTCCTGATAATACCCAATTTTTTACTACGTTCTAAAGTTTGTGAGACTGTTCACATGACAGACCAAAAAACCAGGTGAATATGTTTTTCTTACCCTTGTGGTTCATACCCATGACTGAACTGTGTGCACATAATTCCTTTTGGTTTTAAATTTTATTTGAAAGCTATATACATCTGGTAAGAAGAAGCTTTTATGACTGGTTTCCAGAGAATACTGGTCAGACAGAGGAAAAACATGTCAGGACATAAGTGAACTTTCTATTATTGAGAAGTGGTTGCCCTGACGTACTGTAGTCCATTGAGTTGTCCTGTGTTCCATGGCTGTGTTGCCACCTTCAACTATGACACCTTTCTCCACCGGCTGTATAATCAATCACCCAGAGGAAAAGCCAGCTGTAGTCATAGTGCAGAAGAGGGAAGGTTAGTGCACATGGTAGCAGGCCTCATAGCACCACCAGTAAATCACCAGTAAGTCCTTTTTCTTCAGAAAGCAAAGTTTTAATTTCAGGGGTCTTTCCACCATACCTCTTCTGTACATCCAAACATCTGTTTCCTTCATCAAGAAACTAAAAGCTTATCAGATCCTCCCAAAGCTCTCACTACAACTTTGTTAAATTTTGCCACTGTTTTTATCACTTTCAGCTGATCAAGATTTCTTTTCTGTTCCTTGTATTTCTGTGCTTGTTTGTCCCTGCAGTATTCTGTTTGCCTGAAATATTATATTTTCTTTATTAGAGTATTTTCCTGACCAGTTAAGGAAACCTTTGAGTAGAGACCTTCTTGTCTTCTCTATTTCCTGGGTTGTCTCACTTCATTCTAGTATTTCCTTTACATGAGGCAGCCACATGGCTAAGCCACAGTTTTTCCTACTAAAAAAAAGGTTATATTAATTTGTTCCAAGTCATATTCTGTCCTCACTCACCTGAAACGAAGTCCTTTAATGACTAATTTAAGCACAAGTGCACTTAACTTAAGTGGTATGGATCTCCCTCTGGTGACTTTCAAAGACACATTCTCTCTTCATTTCCCATAACCTAGACACTTCCATTAGACCTTTCTTTCTCCTCAGAGTATGTAGACACAACTAGGCACGATTTAGATGTTTGAGTTTGACATTGAAAGGTCCCTCTCTACCTACCCACAGATAATACTAGTGGAACATCACTCTTGGAGTTGCACAAGAAAGAGTTTTCCTTCCAATGCTTGTAATTTTTCCTTTTTTTAAAATCTTCTATAATGTACAGTATCTTCCACAGAAAATAAGTGAGAATATAAAAGACCCAATAGCTTGTAGGTTAGAGTAACAGATTGGGCTATTTTAACTGCTGAGGTACTAGCCTAACTACATGCACTTTGCCTAATGTGTTTTGTTGGGAATTTTCAAATTTGTGTAAGTAATAAAATACTAACTGAACAAAGATTTGCACTTGTGTTTTCTGCAGCCTAGGTCAAATATCATGTCTATGAGGATTTCTTCAAAAGTGGTACCTTTACATGAGCAGTTTGGGTGTCAGCAGATGTCATTGGCATTGACAATTTCTAAAGCAGCTCAAAATTTTATGTAAAACATATGGTTGTGCATTAGCCAACAGAAACAAACTGATTCATCAGATCTCTGCTTTGGAAAACATATATATCTATAAATAATTCTGAAAAGAACTGACTAGCATGAAGACTGCTTGTTGTTTTTTTTTTTATTTACAGTACCAATCCACTCTATTTACAGCATACTGATGGAAGCTGGAGTACAGACAAGTGGAGTCACGACCAGTCTGCGCTCTGCATTTTGTTTTCTGTGAAATGTGTGATACAGAGTGCTTAGTGTCTGAAGGTAGCCGAAAGAAACCTCTGACATTACTACTGTTATCAACGCTAACAAGACAGCAATTTTTTACCAATAACGATTGGGAAAAAAAAAAACCAAAAGACCCTAAACTATTACATGTAAAAAATAGCTACTTTAACTTTACAAAAACGACAGAAGTAGCTTGGAGATGTAATTGTTAACAAAACAAAACAAAATAAAAGAAAAAAAGAAACACCTGGGAAGAGAAATTAAACACATGTGAAACAGACAAGTTGTTAAAAAGAAAACAAAATAACCAATAAAATAAGGAAGTAGCCAAAGTAAAAATATATGGCTTTATATCTGTGGGAGAATATTTCTCACTGATAGAATTACCTACTGTATTGCAGAATAGTAGTAATGGAAAAAATACTATTAAATTGTCACTTCATGATACAAAATGGTAAGAACTAAAGCTGAACTCAAAAAGGTTACTTTTTCACTAAGATTTATAAAAAAACTATAAAGCAAAAACCTTTCAGAGACCCACCTGAAGAAGGGGCTATAACCAAGCAATGCTTGTCCATTTCTTCAAAAGTCTAGGGAGATAAAATATGAGTAAATATGTGCTTCAGAAATATCTATGAGAAGTGAATAGGTTGCCTGTATTTTCACTGTTCCCATAAAATTATTATTTCAAGAAAACACATTTTGCTGTAAAACAATGCTTTGAACTGTATGGAGAAAACTCATTACTTTAATAAGAGTTTCCAGTACCATGTAAAACTTGATGCAAATGTGTCTGAAGCAAGCACATTCTCTAAGGGACAATTGAACAGTCAGTTTGCTGGAAAGTGATTTGGGGGTAATCTTTCACTGAGTCAAGTATTTATACAAATGTGTAAGTGAACAAACATATGGCTTCCATTTGAAAAATTAATTAATTTACTATGTCTTACCACCTGTAAATGGTGAGAGTGATACTTTCACTTTCTCAGCATTAGTTCGCACTGGCTCTTTTGCTTATAAGCTTTTGAGGCTGGAAGAAATGTTGGCAATGGTCCCTGGGTTTTACTATAAATCTAGTATGCTTCTTGGATGAGAGGGAATGTGTGTAGAAAAATTTTAAGTGCAGTGGAAAAATAAATTAATGCAAATCAAAATATTTCCATAAACACTGATGACCGCCAAATAATCAAGTCTGAGAGGTAGGTGTATGTGTGTTCTTTGCTCTTACACATGATGCAGATTGTGCTGAAGTTTCTGTGGCCAAGAGAGTTCATTGATCTAGAAACTTCAATTTCTTCTACTTCAACAAAAGCAGTCTAATTGAGACATCTTGATAATGTTTGAAGCATATAGATCATTTACATTGATGATAACTTTCATCACTGTGAGAAGTACCCTGATTACAACAGAACTAGCAAAAAGTGAAGTCTTGCTGGGGAAAAAAGAGGTAATTTTACTTTCAAATTCTCATTCTTGAAAGGCATAAGAAATGTCAAAAAGAACCTTTCTTAACTGTCAACATTAATAAAAAATCTTTTCTGTTCTGTTACAGCTGTTTCAGGTCAGTCACTGAAGAGCAGCAATACCTATTAGAAAGTTTCTCATGACACTGACAGTAATGTCACTTACATGAATAGGAAAAGAAAGAAATATTTAGGTTCAGATTCAGAACTTTTTCTAACTATAATGAGTTTTCCAACCCAAGGATTTTTGATAGATGTCTAATATTTCTGAGAATATCTCTGATAGCCTTTAATAGACAGAGCACACACTAAATGTATCTTTCATTGTCCAGTGACACACTATACAAAGTATAAACTGTTTCAACACAGGCCAAGGATTTCAACTAAAATATTAAGGAAACAGGTCTAAAAATAAAAATACTCTTTTTGGTGTCCTCCAAGTTCTATTAGGAATCTTTTGTTTACTTATTTTTGTTATTACTGCTGTTACTACTTTGGTGAATTACATGAAGTTAAAATACATCAAATAACAAAAATCCTGCAGAATACAGAAAATTCAGAAAATAAACTACAGTGGTAAAAAGTACAATTGTACACAAAGCTACAATCCCTGCATCCTAATGAAGTTATAACTAACTTCATTAAGAAGGATAGATATCAGACTATTCAGCAAGAAGAACTTAGGATATCAGAATCTGGACTGCAGATACAGCAAGGACAGTGTTTTAGTGTATGACTTAGCCTTCTTGACATCTTCAGTGATATTTAGATCTAAATGTATCTGTCTGCAATGGAATATTTATGGAATATAAACTGGGAGCTCAATTCCATTGCCAAAACTTAAATATGTAGAACCATTTGAAATGCCCTGTGCCACCCAAAGCATCCACACAGGGCTTGAAAATATCAAATGAGACCTCTTGCTTTGCCCGAAGATACCAGACTAACAACTAGAGGTCAGGTTGAATTGTCCTGTTGCATCTCCAGTATCACTGCAAATGTGTGTTCTGACAATTGAATCAAGTTTCTAGTCAATATAGCAAACAATGTGTAGAAGGACTGTCACCCATCCAAACAGAGATGTCTAATTTAGGGTGAATTGAAAAGTTGTTCTGACTCATATGAATGTGCTGAGTGGATCCCCTTGACTGTGTGAGAACTTAGGGTTTTGTGTAAACACCTACATGCAGTTGCTTAGATTCAAGTACCTCAGTTTGGATCTGAGTACTACTTTTTGTAGGAATACTGAAAGGAAAAGAACGAGAACAGCCTGAGAGAAGAGATTAGTACAGGCTGATATAAGGAAACTTTGTGTGTCTAGCCCCTGAATTCGACAGGGGGAGAACTAATTTTTTTTCCAAATGCCTACTGTGGTTTTACAGAATTTTGTTTTTCTTACAGAATTTGAGCTATGATTTTAGCCATACCTTTCAAAATAATTCTTAAGAAGTTTTATGACAGTAAATCTAATTGAATGTTTTCTGCACTGCAAAATCTGTTTAACAAATTTTTGCCACCTCTCACTTTGCTTTCTCAGCTCCCTGTTTCTACAAATGCACTGACATTTGCTGATGTTGTAACTGTTGGAGTCATATTGTAAACCAGCTCAGTGAACTGGTCCGCATTATAAAATAAGAAAGAAAACATATTTTCATTTCCAGAGGAGAAGATGGATATGAGACTATATTATTAGTTACATTGTTCTGATGATTGTTCTTTTGTCTATGTTATCTCTGTGGTACAATGGTAACAGACAGTACAAAATTCCATCCCTATAGTGACTTAGTCAAGCAGGCAGCAAATAAAAGAAAACATGTTAATCCAAAGCTGTACACATTACTAATTAATTTTTGAGAGAGGGAGCAAGCAGGTGAGTAGCTGCATCTATTTTTGTGTGTTTAACCTGAATCCAACTTAAATGTGTTTAGCCTAAATCAACCATTTCAAAGGGCTTTATTATAATTAAGCATGTTCATTGGATAGAATTAGTGATCTAAATGGACAGGTCAGACACTGCTCTGGGGAAGAGCTTAAAAAGTGAACGTGTCAGTAATACAAATTAGTGGGAAATTGGGCAAATATTAAGAAAGTTATAGGCTCAGTTGTCAGAAAGTGAAAGAAACAACATTGAAAGCACAAGTGTAAGGGGATGAGACAGGAAGAGGAATAACAAAGCATGGAGTGAAACTGAGATAAAGATGCTGTGGAAGAAGAGACGTGGGAGCAAGGAACTGCACATCACTGGCCAGGGAAGCCCCTAAAAGCTTCAGGCTGGCATGCTCCTCCCAAAACATGGCTCTCCCTGTGCCGCCCAGTGGAGAATCTTGGTTTCCTCAGCTATCCACCTTTCCCCTGCAGTCAGGCACAGCAAATCCTTCTTGCAAACACCTTGCTTGCCTTGTCTGCACTATCACACACATGGCCTCCAATAAACTGGGAAAAAAAGCCTCATTCCCTCAGCCTACATTGTCATCTTGTTGGATGGGACTGTTTTGGCACAGCCAGTGCTTCTGTTGGCGATTCAGGCACAAGCAGATGCAGAAGATTTCACACCCGTCCTGTAAAAAAACCTGTTCAAAGATGTCTCTTGGCTTAAATACATTGTTTACATCTTAGTGAGAAACTCTTCTTCATGTGTAACAAAGAGGGAAAGGGACAGGGATAGTGGCAGATGACTGAAACCATGTATGGAAGCAGTCAATGTCAATACTTTCTTTTTTTAAGTTAGCTTGTATGTATTTCAGCTTACAATATTTTTTTTTAAAGAAGGAAATACAGAAAGGGCACAAATCATATACTGTGATACTACATATACTTAAAATATAGTCTTGTGGGTATTTAAGAATTGGTCCAAGACTTACTGATGAACTTCAGCTTTAACCAATTAGTGTGACTTTTTACTTTGCATGCACACTAAGCAGCTATATACCTCTTTCTTTACATTTATGAAATGAAGGCTTATATAGTTGGAATACAGTGGAAGTTTTTAATGCTCCAGGTAAAAATAAAAGGTGGCTGAATATACTGAAGAATTTATTAACTGCATCTGATTCTCTGAGGGTTGGTATCAGCAAGATCCACTGACTGAACTGAAAAATCTGTTCTGATTTATTATGGCACAACAATTTTCCTGGAATATACCTTCTAAGATTTACTTTCAAGGCTTCCTGCAGCCTGACATAAAAGCTAACAATATTTAAAAGGTATGAAGAACTAAGAGGTGATCAGTTCTCATTTAAATGAACTACCTTATTCTATCCTTTTATTTTAATCATAATAAAACATAATTGCTGTTAGCACATTGTTAAGGGCACTGTAGAATATGCTATGCTATTCTTCTACCACTTCTTAGCAATAGAAGGTCCGTTGTGAATTCTTTCTGAAAATTTTTGGTCATTAATATTTGTGGCATGAAACAGACCAAACAAAATACCATATTCAGACTGACAACATAGCAAACAGTAGGCATTAGAAGGCATTAGCTGAAAGAAAAGAGCTTTGGAACAGGAGAGAAGAAAAGGTGTATTTGGTTTCCTTATACTTCGTCACCACAAATTTCTAATCCAGAGACAAGATTTAATGAGTTCTTATACTAGCATAAATGGAAGAAAAAGTTAGCCAAGGAACTTCCTCTTTAGCCTGAATGTGTTAGGCAGGATTGATCATAACAAAAAATTCCTATGCACTTCTTACTGATCCTTTCTTTATCATATGATGAGGTGAGGACATGAAGATGCATGGCTTTTGCTCATCCACCTCTCAAGAAGAGTACTACTCTGAGACAATTATCTGTGTTTTAGTTATCATTAGCAAAACTAAGTCATGGGAAACTTGCACTCAGTGTTCTGCAGTTGTAAGGACCTCCGCAGGGCTCCTTATGAAGCAGTGGATTTGTAACTCAAAAACTTGCTTCATAAATAATAAGTGCAAACTTTTCCATAGGGATACCTACCTTAAGGCAAAAGACAAAGACATCTTAGAGTTTCCTATCTGACATTTCAATCTGTTTTTGCTTTAACATTCAAAATCCTTCCACTCCTACTGCTATTATAAAGCCACCTCTGCAGTGCTTAGTCATCATCAGAAGACGTGAGTGGAAGATCTGTGAGGGTAGTTTTCTCTAGCCTTAACACTCCAAATGTGCAGATTTCCAACTAGTTTTCTGATTCTGCTTTTTCCAAGTAGATATGCCAGCTCTTAACACTTTTCGTTTCCAACCTTCTTCTGTCATGTTTTTGCTGTAATGCATCCACCCTTTGAAATAAGTTGCAAGCAGCACATTCAGAGTATCAGGAAGAATAACTTTCAGACTTGACAATAATTGCATTTTCTACGACAGGCTTTGATGTCTCCCATATTCACACCTATCTCTAATAAACTCGTCTAAGTAATGACTACCAAAAATAAATCTTATTCTTTCTTCTACTTATCATATTATTTTTGGCAGTCTAAAGTAGTGTACATGCATTCACATTATTTATCAACTAAGCAAAGTACACAAAACCAACAAAAACATAGAAGTGCAAGATTTTTTCTATCCTTGAGAAATTTTCAAAAAGTCATAGAACCCCTAACTAATAAATCAACATTATGAAACAATGAAGACTACTGCACATTTTGTTGAAATACAAAAACATTACCATCACAAGCACAGATCAACAAATGTTGGAGAAATAGTGATAATAGTAAATTTACTGATGTTAGATGCTGCAACAACTCAAAAATTTTGCACTTAGAATCAATAGTCAGTACAAAAGTCCTACTTTTTATATTTCTTTAGAGGACTTCTCTATTTTCATTTCTGAGAACACAGTATCTGCTTTCACTGAATACGGTTATTAGGTATTTCCTTTATAGTTTTTCTCAGCATGTCTCTCATCTGCACCCCAAAATACACTCTTAAAATGAAAATGTAGCATTGCCTTCTTTTCCAGGAAGAAAAAGTGAGAATTTCCTCTAATGATGTACCTCTCTTTGGAATTATTTATTGTTAAATTTACAGTGTCACACAGTAGCACTCATATGCGCTCAGAAACATATGCTCTCATTTACTTTGTATAGGCACTTCACACAGGAACAACCAATAATCCTTAATCAGACTGATGGAGAAGCCTACCAAACTTTTATCAGACCTTGTTGAAGATTGACCTCTGAGGGCACCCTTTTCCATTTTTGTGAGGGAATGAACTGTTTATGTTGGTATGAATATGTAAGACATACTGTTGAGAAATAGTCAAGAACAGGTTGACTATAAAAGCAGTTCTAAAACTTGCTTACTTCTTACCCTTCTCAGCTGTGTATGATAAGGTGTACCTTTAAAGGTTCTACCGTCTAGAGAGCAGGCTGAAGGAAATTGATAAACCAACAGTAAAAAAATAAGCCCCTCCATTCTGTGGTGAGAATGAAGCATCTTTTTTAAGTACAAGTGTATCTATAAAAGGATATGACTCCTCTGACTAAGTGTAAACATTTGTAGAAACCTACATAAGAGCTAATGTTCCTGAACTCCATTTGCTGTTTAAACTTACATTTCTAGCACCATTTAAGACACTTAGCTAGTCTTCCTATCTTCTCTTCTGCCCCTTCAAAAGGGCATGTTTCTGAGTCCTATCTGCCAGTCTTGGGCAGATGTTCTGGAGAACATAATGCGGATTAGAAAGCATAAAATGCCTACAGCAAGGTAACTGAATTTAACCTCTATGTTCTATATAGCTGTGCGACAAGATGTAGTTAACGCCAAGAATGGCCATTTCTCCTTATTAGTAAAAAAAGTAAGCCAAGAGTGACCAGTTCATACACTGTCATCCTTACTGGAGATGACAAATTCAGGTCATATGAATTCCTTTCCAGTACCTTTGCCAAACAAATCCAGAAGGATGTAAACAAATGAACAAATAGTAAATAAAAAATGTATTTCAAGAGCTACAATTATTTAAAAAAAATATTTAGGTACAATTAAAGAAAAACAGAACTCATCCCGTTACTTATAAAATAAAATTATTAAAAATGAAATTAATATTAAATGGAAATATAAATTAAGTCACAAATATACATTTATCCTTCATTGAAAAATAACAATCAGTCATAGCTTTAAGGTAACAGAAGTTGTAATGATGTAAGTTTAAAAGTACATTTTGGTGGACTCTTGTTAACACAGAAAATTCTGCTTTCTTCACATGTATGTTTCTTAAATATTTTTTTTCTAAATCCATGTTTAGATAAATGACATCATAAATAAAAGTACAGATTCTGCTTTCTTCACATGTATGTTTCTTAAATAAAATCACAAAATCATTTAGGTGCATTGTATCTTAACAGAGGTCACTTTAAAACTTTTCAAGAAAAAAAGTAGTTCTCCAATTTTGATAATAGAAAGGTGATGGCTACTGCAGTGAAGCATTTAGGAAGACTTTGAAGGAAAATCTTCGTGTCACAGTTTATTTATAATTTATATTCACAGATGGCTTGATATGTGGTGTGACAAGGAGAAATAATCATTCTGTCATATCCACTAAACTTATTCTTACAGCTGTGATGTTCACAATACATTTTTCAGCATTGTAGGAAGACAAAGACATAGGGTTTTTTACTACTTACTCTTGAAGAGAAACTTTCCATCTGGTTTGCATTACATATTCATCTTGCATTAAGAACTTGACTTTTCTGCTTCTTCCTGTTATGCCTGTGTGTTATTATTCAAAGAAATTCTTGTTTTTCGATCTTACAAATATTTCTGTCTTAGATTGCTCCACTAGGGGCTGTCATTCACCAGCAGAAGAGAGACCTCTCCATCAGAGTGGTGACCTCTGTACTTGTGCATACTGTACTCAAAACATGTTCTTCACTACTACTTGCAAGACATACACACAGAAAGTCTGGTTTGTTTTTTTTTCCCATAATTTTCCTTTCATACATAACCAGCAACTTTTTAGAAGCTTCTTAAACTGTTCCTTTCAGGGGCTATGCTATATCTCTATTATTTCTTTTTCTGAGAGTTGTCATAACAATGCCTGATTTATTGTTTTTTTTCTGAAATCTTGTCTTTCACCAGTATAATACAACTGCTTCTAGTCATACCTCAACTACTGTAATAATAATAAAAATTTTATAAACCATTTGGTACACATTAGTGTTCTATTTAATGAGCCAAATAGCTGATACAAACTGGAATAGCTATAATCTAATGTGGTATAACAGAACCTGGAAGGAACAAAAAAACCTTAAAATTCCCTAGGAAAGTCAAATGACTAGTAAAACACTCAGGTTTATTCTATAGTACTCAGATAATTGTGTCATTCTTTGGTTTCAGAAAAAAAAATTACATAAATTGTAGATATTTTGAAAGCTAGATGCACTTGAATTAAATATTTGCAGTTCTACAAGTGATTACACTAAGTTTCACAACGAAAAAATAAGAAACTTTTCAAAAAGGTCAGGCAATGATGAAATCTTCTATGGAATTATGCAACAATGGCCAGACAGCCTGCAGAAATCAAGAAATAGAATCATAGAATTGTTTAGGTTGGAAAAGACCTTTAAGGTCATCAAGTCCAACCATTAGCCTAACACTGCCATTCTGCCACTAAACCATGTCCCTAAGCACCTCATCAACCCGTCTTTTAAATACCTCCAGGGATGGGGACTTGATATTCCTGGTTATTATAATTATACTTATGGGATATATGCAACAGGAGAAGTTTTAGGGTTTATCTACTCTCTGTTTTTTAGATAATATATAGAAATATTCAGATGCTATCCCAGTGAATATCTAAATAGTCAAAAAATAGAAAAAACTGTCATATGCAAGCAGAAAGACTATCACAGAAGTCTACGTACATAGACTTGCCTGCCCTTGACCAAAGTACCATCCCTAGATCTCCACATTGCAAACATGGATATTCACTATAAGATAGTCTTTCCTTTTCATGTTACTATTTACTATTATGTTATATGTTCACTCATTAGACTACTACTGACTGGTACTGAATCATATCACTGTGTGTTATGGTAATAAACTGTCCTTGGCCATCCATCTCCCATCCATACATAGAGGCTGTAAGAGGCCCAGAAACATACTAAGAGCACACTGAGCCCTTATGTACTGAAAAGTGGTTGTATGTATGTACTGGAAAGTAGTACACTGTTATACTTTGTGAGATTCCAATATTATTCCATATTAATTTCAGTGTTTTCATGACAATATATAGTTTTGTAATTAAATCTAACTTTTTTTTAACCAATTTTTTTTTTACCTTTTTTGAAACTTCAGTACTCCACAGTTAGTGCTATTGGATCGTAATTTTTGACTTATGATTTGTGAAAGTAACACAATCTAAACTGGAAAATACAATCTGCTTGACCTTCAATGTGTTTGATCTTCCTTATTTATAAATAGCTCTGCTGCTAATTTCATTCTTTTATTAAATCCTTGAAGATGGCTTATATAAATCTCCTTTCAGTCAGGTAATTTCATTGCATCAAATTTCCTGTCTGATTTTTTATTATTGATAATTTTCTTTCAAGAATAGCATGACATTTTTCTCCATTTAATTTATGGTATTCTTTGTATTAATATATTTCATTTAATTCAGTTGTTGTTTTGCAACTATTAGAATGTTATCAAAAAGGTCAGATTTATTGTCTATAATTTCTTGGCTTAATTTCTGATATAAAATGCCCTATCTTTGAAAAAAAAAAGAAAACAAGAAAGATTTTAATACTGGATATAACTGGATTTCTTTATAAATATTACAAAGCACAGAGCTGCCAGTGGGTCTCGATAAAAACCAATTCCAAAGGTAATTCATGGTTCAAATCTTGTGTGTAGGAGGAAAGACAAGAAATACACTGTTTCAACATAACTCCTGAAAATACATTTTAATGTTAGGAATAATGAATTACTAGAATAGCTTACCTGGAGAGTTTCTGTGGGATCTGTGGAGAACAAATTTACAGACACCTTTGACAACATATCAGGAGTGACAATTTGATTCTGGCTGAAGGAAAGCGAAGGAAACATGCATCTCTACAGGATGCCAAAGAAGGAATCGAAATTGTATAATGGGAGACCTGAAGACCTGCGCTCCTGAGCCTAGAACACACTTCTGTCCCATCTGTGCTGTATGTCAAGACCTGCGCTCCTGAGCCTAGAACACACTTCTTTTGTCCCATCTGTGCTGTATGTAACAGACTGAGCTAAATGTGCACCTTCTACATTTTTCTCCACCATCTAATATTTTGGTGAACTTAGAAGGGATCCAACTACTATTCTGGAAGGGAGCCATAAAAAGCAGTGGGACTAGGTATTCCAAGAAAGACATATATTCTGCTAATAGTAACTTTAGACAAAGAATCCGCTCCCAAGAAGACCCCCACAAAAAAAATCTGACTGGATTGATGGAAGAATTTTATACCCTGAATTTCAGCCTAAGCTATTTTAATGTTCTTGTCTTTCTGTTTCTCAGAATAGGCATTGACTAAATAATTTTCTTTACAGGATGCCTGCAGATAGTGTGGTAGCCATAGAAGTACTACACTTCCAAGTTGAAAAAGTGAGTGTGCAGTGTGACTTACTGAGCTGTGACAATGATCTTTACTGCTGCAAGCACACATGCAGGGCAACTTGTGTTGAGATATTTCATGAATATTTTCATAAACAGGAGCAGGCAAATTTAGGCAACATGATTATACATTCCTTGATCTGTGCTGGAGGAAACAGTGTTTCTCTCTCTCTCTCTTGCATCACCAGAAGGTTTCAGAAACCTTAGATTGAATATATAAGGCTACAGGTTAAGTGGTTGAAGTATAAAATAGTAAGCATAAGATTGCTGCAAGTACAGAAATATGCCAAGGGCTTTAGATTTCTATGGAGGATTTGCATTTTTATTAGCATCCGGTGAGCCAAACTGCACAAGGAGTTTGGCAAATATACTGATTTTTGACAGACAGACGGTAATTCAGGGGAACAGAAGGCACCTGGTGTGATGCTCAAATATTTATTTGCATTTTTCATCTACTTGTTTCTTTTCTGGAACATACTGATGTTGTGTCCTCTTGTAAAGGGATGAGGATCAAACAATGCTTTTAATACAGCCAGAACCAACGTGTGACAGATGCTTCTTTGTGCCTAGCAGTATCTTTTGGTCTAGAGGTTACAGAGCAGCTCTGCTTTGAATGACTGGTATTTTCTACTAAAAAGACAAATAGCATTAGTCACATTGGGCATAATTGTTTAAAACTCAGCAAGCACTATAAAAACAAATGAGTTCAAGAATGTCTAAACAGGTAGGTGACTTAAACTTATTAAGCATGTGATCTTTCTACATACACAAAAGTGCTTATTGTAAAGGAGACAGGTGCTCATGTCCCACCTTTTGCTTTACAGAAAATGAAGCATATGTAGATTATATGTACATGAATTCTGCTGAGGGGTGATGGTGATCTTTTGTATAAAGCTGAGTGCCTAGATCACAAAAGTATAAAGCAGGAATCTTTCTTACTCGGTGTCTGTGCTCTCTTTCTTGTTCAAATTCGTCCAAGCTGCTGTTATCTTGAATGGTAGGGCCTCCTGTTTCTGAAGTAAGTTCTGTAATTACTAAACTGTGGTTTTGAAATAGTAATGGTTGATTTCATCTCCTCCAACAAGATCCTATCTTCTAAGGACCTCTGTCCAGACAGCATCCTGAAAGAATGGAAACATCCAGTATTTCTGGCTGTTCCCTTACATTGTCCATTCAGCAGGGTGCATTGCCCACAGGCACAGTTATATGTCTTATATCTTCAGTGGGGGAAGATTATCCCCTAAAATAGGTAGATGGGATTGTCCCTGAAATTCTATATATCTGTCTACACCCCTCGCCCTCTGTCTCACCTCTACCCTCTTGTGTGGGTAGATAGTATTGTCTTTTGTGGTTCTAAGCCTTTTAATAATTCCATGCAGTGGTTTACTGAGTTAAGCAGACCATATTGTACTCCTCTGATTATTTTTCATAAAGGTGTATCTACTATGTATCCAAGTATTTTGCAGGAACAACAGAACTAGCCTGCTAATTACTTTATTTGTGAAACTTAGTGTGTTATAATACACTATGGTAGATAAACTTTTAAAATGTGCTTCCTTAAGTAACAAGTGATATATATTATCTCGGTCTCTCATACTTAAAAAAATAAAATAAGACTATAGTCACAGTTTTTAATAATTATGGAGGATTTTAATCCAGTCTTATTGGTTTCCACTCACAGCTTTTCTAACTCTGTTTTATATTTTTGTACTACTCCTTATCACTGAAATTATTATTTGTCTCCTCATTAGTCATAAATAAAAGCTACCTTACCACTATATTTCATGGATTTTTTGGCATTTTCCTGGGTCAAAACTAAGACTGGGGTAGAACTTGACATTGTGGGGTGAATGGTTTTCTCTGAAGAACAATAGGATTAAAAATATTTGGGGATCTGAAAGCTGTGAAATAAAAAACCATTTTATGGTAAAAATATGGGTGGATTCCAGATCTGCTTTGTGTGTTTATCTTGAACAGACTTTGATAATTCTATGCATAGGATCAAAATGAACAAATAAAAATCACAGAAAAAAAAGCACGCAAAGACATTTAGAACTAAGAAATATAAATTGCAAAATAATAAAAGGTAGCAAGGCTTAGATAAGAGAGAAAAAGAGTTTCACTTTAATTTAGGTATTTAGTTTTGCATTTTGCCATAAACTTCAAGTTTATCTGTATTTCTCTGAACTGGCTTCAGGATAAAAGCCATTGTTTATGAAGAGGGTGATTATGCCAGCATCCTAGAATATCCTTCTTATACTGGCACTAAACCACAGTTCAGATTTCTGTTCACAAAATCTTTAGTGAATCTTTGGGTCTTTCTGTTAACAACTTGCTTCTCAGTGGGCTAGAAAATGCTTGTCTCTCACACAAGTCTATCATGCACTTTGCCAAACCACATGGGTACTGACAGTTACCATTTACTGATGGGAGATGGGTACTGATACCATAGTTTCCATGGTGTAAATACTAAACGTGAAACAGTACAATCCTCATCACAATAAGCACATTGAATAGTTCAGTGCTAATGTGACCACGTTTCCCAGAAAGCCCTTGATTTTCATTGTCAGATGCCTGTCATGACTTCCCAGTCATGTTTACAAAAGTCTTGTTTTTTTCTGACTTTTGGAAACCTGGCAAGGGCTTGGATTTCTGCCACTTCGTGGATCCGCCAGCCAACGGAGCAGATGAATCTCACAAGAAACAGGCTCTTCTTTACTGAGCTGGATGGTGGCTGTATAAGGCGGCAAGACTAATCAATTTACTTGCACATCCCAGGTTATATACAGCACAGGGAAACCTTTCATAGAATCACACCAGTGTACGCACAACAAAACAGTAAGTACTCAAGCACAGCAAGATGTGAAAGGAAGCATGTGCCTTATGAAAGGGATAAGAGGAAGCTAGAAAGCTCTAGCAGTTTGTATTTAGCTTATTTATCAAAGATAAGCTTTCTAATGCCTCGTTTTAGTTTCCTGCAATTTACTTTCTTTGGTTGCAAATTCACACCTTTGGTTTGACCTGGATGAGGGGATTGAGTGTACCCTCGGTAAGTTTGCAGATGACACCAAACTAGGTGGAATGTTGATCTGCCTGAGGGGAGGAGGGCTCTGCAGAAGGACCTGGTTAGGGTGGATCGATGGGCCAAGGCCAACTGTATGAGGTTCAATAAGGCCAAGTGCCGGGTCCTGCATTTGTGTCACAACAACCCCATGCAATGCTACAGGCTTGGGGAAGAGTGGCTGGAAAGCTGCCTGGCAGAAAAAGACCTGGGGGTACTGGTTGACAGACGGCTGAATATGAGCCAGCAGTGTGCACAAATGACCAAGAGGGCCAAAAGTGTCCTGGCTTGTATAAGGAATAGTGTGGCCAGCAGGAGTAGGGAAGTGATCATGCCCCTGTACTCAGCACTGCTGAGGCTGCGCCTTGAATGCTGTGTTCAGTTTTGGGCCCCTCACCACAAGAAACATTGTTGCATTGCTGGAACATGTCCAGAGGAGAGCAGCAAAGCTGGTGAGAGGTTTGGAGCAAAAGTCTTACAAGGAGCGGCTGAGGGAACTGGGGTTGTTTAGTCTGGAGAAGAGGAGGCTGAGGGGAGACCTGATCGCCCTCTACAACTACCTGAAAGGAGGCTGTAGTGAGGTGGGGGTCGGCCTCTTCTCCCTGGTAACAGGCAATAGGACAAGGGGAAACGGTCTGAAGATATGCCAGGGCAGGTTTAGGTTTCACATTAGGAAAAAATTTTTCTTGGAAAGGGTTGTTAAGCATTGGAACAGGTTGCCCAGGAAAGTGGTCGAGTCCCCACACCTGTATTTAAAAGAAGGGTAGATGAGGTGTTTAGGGTCATGGTTTAGTGGTGGAATAGCAGGGTTAGGTTAACAGTTGGACTTGATGATCTTAAAGGTCTTCTCCACCCTAAACAATTCTGTGATTCTATGATTCCCCAAACCTCATTGCTGTTGTCCCTCCCAGATTCTTCTCCATCTGATCCTGAGTCTCTGCCTGGTCCTACTGATTCTTCCACAGCAAAATTCTACATTCAGACAAGATGGGAAATTTCATATCAGAGACTTAATGCCAAAAAGAAACCATTAGATCATCTGATCTGACCTCCTATATTGCAGAGGTTATTTCTTGATGTTATATTTCAACCTTAATTCTTCATACCTCCATTATATACCTATGTATCTCTCTATATATACATATATTAATAAGCTTTACCTTCTTCAAACAGGCTATTGTCTCTAAAAGAGTAAGTGTGGAAATGGCAGCCTTTTTATTGTGCTCATTTATCTATAGAGGTTTCAAAGAGTCTGGTAGTCTACACTACTTTATGATACCTAAAGGAGAAAATCCTAATCGATAGAATGTGTCCTTGGGTGTTAGTCATAAAGGACATATTGAGTAATAAGTAAAAAGTAGTCCACAGTTTTAAAGTCAGGAAGAATAAAGCAGCTAATCACTTTTTTCTTTCAGTCCACCCACACAACATCTAAAGAAGGCTGAGAAATCCAGCTATAATATTAAATGCCTGTAAGATTTTCAGATGAGTTTAAAAAACAACTGCACACAGTTAGGAAGCTTTTTGTAATACTTCTGTCTTTTTTAATGTTACAATACCATCAGTCAACTATTCAGTTAATTGAATTTACTTGAATGCACACTTATGGAGGAATATATGATTTTGGAATTCTTCATTATCTGTTTTTCAGTTCTTTTTCAAAGCATATTAACTGATAGCACTCTGTATGTTTCATACCTTCAGAGAGAGAAGTGTCATTGTTCTATAAATTAGTATGTGGTCAGAAATGAGCCGGCAATGTGCACTGGCAGCCCAGAAGGCCAACCGTACTTTGGGCTGCATCAAAAGAAGCGTGGCCAGCAGGTCAAGGGAGGTGATTCTGCCCCTCTACTCTGCTCTGGTGAGACTTCACCTAGAGTACTGCGTCCAGCTCTGGAGCCCTCAGCACAAGAAGGACGTGGAACTGTTGGAGTGGGTCCAGAGAAGGGCCACTAAAATGATCTGAGGGCTGGAGCACCTCTCCTATGAGGACAGGCTGAGAGAGTTGGGGTTGTTCAGCCTGGAGAAGAGAAGGCTGCGGGGAGACCTGATTACAGCCTTTCAGTACTTAAAGGGGGCCTATAGGAAAGATGGGGAAAATCTTTCTAGCAAGGCCTGTTGTGACAGGACAAGGGGTAATGATTTTAAACTAAAACAGGTTTAGACTGGATCTAAGGAAGAAATTCTTTACAATGAGGGTGGTGAAACACTGGAACAGGTTGCCCAGAGAGGCAATGGAAGCCCCATCCCTGGAAACATTCAAGGCCAGGTTGGATGGGGCTCTGAGCAACCTGATCTAGTTAGCGGTGTCCCTGCTCACTGCAGGGAAGTTGAACTAGATGACCTCTAGGGATCCCTTCCAACCCAAAACATTCTATGATTCTATGAACTTATGAAATACTTTAGTTTTAACATTCTAGCATATAGAATTCAGTTAACTTAAATGAACAAAATGTTGCTGTATTATGAACTGAGAACAAGTAAAACCAAATTAGAATTTTTTTCCAACTGTCAAATTATACTGTATTGAAAACAATAACCTATAATAAAGACAATCGGAACATATTTTAGGTAAATATGGAAGTCTGTACTTTTATTCTTGAAACAGGAATGACATCTGCCACATCATGAAAATGGTGCTATAACCTTTTATGACATGGTAGGTTTAAGGACTACTTTATATTTCTATATCTAGGTGGCAAATACCATTTTGCAACTATTTAATTCTGTTTTCCAGCCCAGTCTGGACAAAAAAGGAATCATAGAATCATAGAGTGCTTTGGGTTGGAAGAGACCTTTAGAGGTCATCTAGTCCAACCCCTCTGCAGTGAGTTAACTAGATCAGGTTTCTCAGCGACCAGTCCAACCTGACCTTGAATAGTTCTGAGGATGGGGCATCTACAACCTCTCTGGGCAACCTGTTCCATTGTCTCACCAGATCTCCTTAGATCTAGTCTGAATCTACCCTCTTTTACTTTAAAACCATTATGCTTTGTCCTGTTGCTACAGACTCTATTAAAAAGTCTGTCCCCATCTTTCTCACAAGCACTCTTCTTAAGTTTTGAAAGATTGCAGTAAGGTCTCCCTAGAGCCTTCTCTGCTCCAGGCTAGGCAAATCCAACTCTCGCCTGTCCTTATAGGAGAGGTGTTCCATCCTTCTGATGCTCTTTGTGACCCTCACCTGGATGCAGTCTAACAGGTCCATGTCTTTCTTGTAGTGAGAGCTCCAGAGCTAAATACAGTACTCCAGGTGGGGTCTCACAAGAGTGGAGTACAGAGGGAAGAATCACCTCCCTCAACCTTCTGGCCACACTTCCTTTTATGCAGCCCACGATTCTATTGGCTTTCTGGGTTGCAAGAACACTTTTCCAGCTCATGTTCATTTTTTCATCCACCAGCATCGCCAAGTCCTTCTTTGCAGGGTTGCTCTCAATGCATTCATCTCCCAGCCTGTATTGATATTGGGGATTTCTCCAACCAACGTACAGGACCTTTTACTTGATCTTATTGAATCTCATGAGGTTCACATGGGCCCACTTCTCAAGCTTGTCCAGGTCCCTCTGGATGGCATCTCATCCCTCAGGCATGTAAACTGCACCATTCAGCTTGGTGTCTGCAATCTTGCACTCGGTACCACTGTATGTGTTGTTCATGAAGATATTAAACAATACTGGTCCCGGTAGAGACCCCTGAGGGACACCACTCATCACTGGTCTGGACATTGAACCGTTGACCTCTACTCTCTGGATGTGATCATCCAGTCAATTTCTTATCCACTTAACAGTCCATCCATCAAACCCATATGTCTCCAATTTAGAGACAAGGATGTTGTGGGGGACACATTTTATACTACAAAAGGGAAAAAGGAGCATATTCTTATTTTGTTTCACAATTATAAAAGCTTCAAAAACCTTAAAATGTGAATGGTGAAATATATGTAGAGATTATTGTGGTTTTGGTGTAATAATATCTGGAATAGGTAATTATTTTCTTGTCTATACCTGAACAGTCATCAAAACCCACAATCACATCTTCCCAAGCAGATGTTTCAACTCAGTGTTTCTATTTGACTTTAGTCTTTTTGCTTTCAAATGAAGGGTTTTAAATCAAGAATTCAAAGCCCATTCAGTTATATATTTAGCGTAGTGCTTTATTAAATGAGGACTTAAGAAACTGTGTTTTGACCCTGCTGCTTTTTGAAATATATTCAGGAATTTAGGGGAAATCACACATATAATGGCCACAGCTTCTGGGAAACAGGTATTCCAAGTTATTTCTCATCTTAGTATTTCATGTCTTAGTGTCTTATATTTCACCCCTGGATAATTTGTCCTACCATACATTAGGAGGTGGGAGTTGTCGTTTTAAACCTGGTTCTTATCTAGAAAGGATGGTATTAATTTTCTTCAGAACCTATATCTGAGCTGGATAGTCTTGTGGACTCCCTTTATGTCAATGAAGAAAACCAGTTATTTCTATCTAAGTTTCATTGTATCCTAAGGATGAAATTGGAAATGGTTCAGATGAGTCTTTGAATTGCTTGTTTTCTAAGAGGAATCTAAAGCATTGCTAAACTGCTTACTACTGAAGTTGGCTGAATGGATTCACCTGTGGCTGCTGTTCTTCTTATTCAGTATTCTAGCTCAAATGCAAATTTAAGATTTGAATGTTAATCCACTCTTGCCTTTATAGTTGGCAGAGGTCCTGGAATGACTTCATAATGCCAGTAGTGCAAGACATAGCCGTGAGCCCGTCTTTCCTTTTGTCTGCACTCATTTGCAGCCATGTAGGACTGGCTCACAGGAATATCACAAGAAAGTTGATCTTTTTATCTGTAAGAATCTGTGAGAATTATACCAATAACCAAGAATCAAGGAAGAAAGAAAGACAGAAAGAAAGACAGAAAGAAAGAAAAAGAAAGGAAGAAAGGAAGAAAGAATGAAAGGAAGAAAGAAAGAAAGAAGGAAAAAGAAAGAAAGAAAGAATGAAAAAAAGAAATGAAAGAAAGAAAGAAAGAAAAAGAAAAAAGAAAAGAAAGAAAGAAAAGAAAGAAAGAAAGAAAGAAAGAAAAAGAAAGAACAGGTGTATGAGAGCAAAGACCATAATTCTTTGGATCTGCATAGTCTTACCATAACCATACTTCTAAGATAAGCAAATATATGAAGAATACCAAGGGTTTTTCATGTGTTGAACAGAAACACACATATATCGCTATCTTCCAATATCTGTTAGCTTATGATTAAGGGGATAAGAAAAGATGCATTCAAACTCATCTCTTAATTCAGAAACTGACTTGAGACAGACATGACACATGATTATTTTTAAGATGACTGAGAGAAATTCTAAAGGATACACACATAGCAAAGAAGAAAATAAAAAAAATAAAAATCCCAAAACCTAAGGTAGAACATAAAAAGTCTGTTCAATTTTTTTCAAATCTTCACATATTTTTTCTTTTATTTCTCAATCCATTTTAGAAGACAAAAATTTTTGCCATCTTTTAAAAATTACCATAAAACTGCTCACTGAGTAATTAGTAGATAACTTCAACTCATATTTTACTAGATAGCTACTCATAAGTAGGCATTGTTAAAGAATTTCATGAGTCTCTGGGTTACTCTAGATTTGCATTTATTCACAACTCAGAGTTGGGCTATCACCTCAGTGAGTGGCAATGTGAAAAATACACCTTATACCTTATATACCTTTTCAACATGATTACATAATAGACAAAGTCTACCGTAAGTTTCCACTGCATTCTCAATTCCTCTATTCTTCTTGGTTAGCAGAAAGTTCTCAGTTTTTTCCTTTGCTGGTACGTTCTGTCTCAGTCCTGTCACAATTCACAGGCATATTATTTTTTTTTATACCTTTCTATAATAATTGCATAAAGAGTTTCCATGATGTTCACAATTCCTCATTTGTCTGGCCAGCTGAAAGTCCATTATTCCCCACAGGTTATCATACTTGTATGGTTCTATCTCAGTTCTGCTTCTTGAACACAAAGTCCATAAATTCTTCTCTTGGCAGCCACTGTGAATGCAAGGCAAAAGCATAAAAGCTTAATCTCTAACCTACTTTAATTATTCTGTCTACATCGTGGTTTAAGACCAACTTTTCTGATTGTCTTGAGGTCTTGATTTCATCTATCTTTATTTACTGATTAACCTGGCTGGTGATTAGTCCAACCATGGAGGGGAGCTATACAAGGAACATAGTGAGCAGTTGACCATGGTCTGTCGATTTCCTTGGCTGCACACCTGCATCTTAGTTACATTAAAAAGTCAAAATCTTAATACATCATACACAAAATGATTAATGAAACTTAAGCAAAAGCAAAATTAACTCTTTCCTTTATCAGTGTGAAAGCAACAAGAGAAAAATACAGCCACAGCAACTTAGGTGAAAGGTTATGCAGATGCAAGTGAAAAACAGACCACAGAATTGCAAATGGGAGGGTCCTTAGCATTACAAAGATTAAGGCATCTGTGACATTCCGCAACAACCCACCAGGGAAATCTGCAACAATTCCCCCAGGGAATCACTGTTGTTCAGGATTCTGGACACAGACACTGTTCATGGGGTTACAACCTGTACTGTCATCCAGCCTGCCTGCTCTGTAATCTGCTCTAGACAACTTCAGGGGTGAGAGATCACTTTGGACGCAATGCAGGCTTCCAGCTCTTTGTGCTGTTACCGATACACAACGATGCAACTAGAAACATATAAAGACTAACACTATAGTAGGTATAAACAGTATTAAGATAGGGTGTAATGCTAAACATAATAGTCCAATAGAATAGCTGATGGTAGCCATCTGACAAAGATGCAATAACAATGGAAGATGTACCTAACAGGAGTTATGTAATAACAAAGTTAGTGGTTGTGCAGATAGTCATTCCAGCATGGTGGACTACTTGATATGTGGTCATACGTGGCTGCTGCAATTCATTCAGAAACTGTGTCACTTGCCAGAAGAGCTTCTTACCCTTGAGTACATGATCCTGTACAGGTCTCACTAGTTCAGGAAAGTCCCATTGAATTCTCCTCATAGTCATTGCTGGATTCTGTTCTTCGGTGGCTTCAACAAGGTATCTGAGTATTATTTACCATCACTCTACTGTCATTCCCATACTCCATGTCTGGGGCATGCTAAACTTACACTGTCATCTTCTTAAGTGGACACTGTGCATGTAGTACCATTACCATTATTTAACAGTGTTGTAGATTATTATTACAGGGCTGATATGCACATTATTACTAGGGCACAGTCCTCATAGTCACACAGTTTGTTGAGCTTGACATCCATTCCTGTGGCTGACATTTATCACATCATTGGTGACTGTTAAATAGCCAGAACCGTCTGCCCACTTTCCCACTGATGTGGGGTGGCTTGCCCATTTCCTCATATATTATATTGGGTAAAAGTATATGTATATCAAGTGTTAGACAAGGGTTCAATTACCTATTGCCTTATTTACTCAGACTGTGCCTGCCACCTTCTCTGCTCAGAATATGACATTTCAGAAAAAGAATATTAACCAGATAAAGGGACCCCCAGGGAATAATTTCAGCTACAAATGCAGATTGGTGTGGGGAGCTCCTGTTTATTTTATGTCTCATCTTTTTTCCTTCCTGGCAGTGATGCCTTCAATATATTCTGTATAAGTTTGCTCATATTTTCTGCTTCTCTGTGCATTTTCAATGCCTTGCTTGCATTGGCCTCACAGGTTTTATCTACACTATACAATTAAAGTGCCTTCAGCCATACCCTTACATCTTGAGGTCAAGCTACTGAATTTATCTTACTTTTGGCAACAGTACATTATTTATTTGGTTGTCTGTTGATTTTCAATGGCAATAATGAATCATTTCTATACTTCACAGTGTATGTTTTTTTTTTCCCAGCCACACGCCCTTTGGAATGTCCTTCACATTTCTGATCCCTGGTGAGGAGACATGATGAACCTCCTTGAAGCTGAGAACATCTTGTAGGAAAGGAGAGACCTTGCTACATTTCTGGAGTATGAACACAGAGCTGGCAAGTATGGCCTAGCTTCAGGGTCAAGGAGGAGGGAAGAAGGGAGGAAGAGAAGAAAATAAAGCACAGGGAGGTGAAAGTGACCTTTCACCTCCTGTAATTAGTGGGAGGCTTATTGTTGTTGATACCACATGTGGAAAATTATGCACCCTTAGAGTTAAAGTGGTATGTCAGGACTGACCTCAGAAGTGACAGATTGCACTATGATAAAGCCACTCTAAAGTTCAATTAACACAAATCTGTTGGGGTCATAGGATGTAGCCTCAGACAGAAGTAGACTACACTAGTTTTTCTTTTTTTTCCCTAGAAGTCCCTGTAATTCCTCCTTTTGTTTTTCTCCAGTGATTCAATTTGTTACAGCATAAACATGAAATGAGATCAGTGTGAATGTTGCACAGTAGTGACAAGTAGAAGTCCTTTTAAAAACTGTGTAATAGAACCAGATAAGTCAAAGTTACTATGACATATGGAAGAGTCTTGCTGGGAGTGCAATTAAGACATAGACCATGGGGACTATGTAGGTGATATGCATCGGATCTTTCTTACTGAACAGGCCTCACACACTAACAAAATTGAACACTAAATAAGACCTAGTTTTCCTAGGACATATATTTTTGAGCATTTGTTTTGTTTTGTCCCCAATATTGATTTCTTCTTTAATCAGGTAAAAAAAAAAAAGACATATAACCCCATCAATTTCTATTTTATGTAGGAATATTACAATACCAGTCTTTTATAACCAAGTATGTCTTCTGTGTACCCAGTTGAGCACAATATAGTTGAGATGCTCTGGTGAGCACTAAAAGAAAATGAAGGTTTGTGGTTTTTTTTGGTTTGGTTTGATTTGGTTTCATTTTGATCTTTGTGGTATATGAAACACCCTTGAAAGGTTAATATAAAAATAGTAGCTTCCAGAATGGTTGCAGGAACATTTAGTTCCTGACCAGCTGTGGCGGGATGGCTTTCATGACTGAAGTATTGCAGTGGAGGGATACAGGTTCTTTAGGAAGGACAGGATGGAAGATGAGAAAGGGATGTTGACTTTCATGTGCAGGAGCATCTGGAGTGCATGGAGACCTGTCTGATGATGGAGGAGGAGCCAGCTGAGATCTTATGGGTTAGGATTAAAGAGAGGACAGGTAAAGGCGACTTTATAAGGGATGTCTGCTCTAGGCCACCTCACCAGAAAGAACAAGTGGATGAAGCCCTCTACAGACAGTTGCCCCTCTACAGGAGCAACCTTACCTTCACAAGCCTTGGTCCTCATGGGGGACTTCATCCACCCCAATATCTGTTGCAAGGACAACACAGCAAAACATAAGAAATCCAGGTGGTTCCTGGAGTGTATTGGTAATTTCCTCTCCAAGTGATAGAGGAGCCATTGAGGAGAGGTGCTGTGCTGGCCCACATACTCAGCAACAGGGAAGGGCTTATTGGAAATGTGAAGATCAAAGACAGCTTTTGACAATGCAGTGACCATGAGATGGTGGAGTTCAGGATACTGAGGGCAGGGAGGAGGCAATCTCATGACCCTGGACTTCAGAAGAGCAGACTTTGACTTCTTCAAAGATCTGCTTGAAAGAATCCCATGGGTTAAGGTTGTGGAGGGAAAGGAAAAGCACAGGAAAGCTGTTTAATATTCAGGGATCACCTTCTCCAAGCTCAATAGACCACCATCCCAATGAATAAGCAGTCAGGCAAAAATGCCAGGAGGCTTGTGTGAATCAATAAAGAACACATAGCCAAACAAACACAAATAGGAAGAATATGTAGGGTGGAAGCAAAGAAGGGTAACCTGGGAGGAATACAGAAACATAATTTGAGCATCCAGGGATGAATTTAGGAAAGTTAAAGCCCATTTGGAACTGAGTCTGGCCAGGGATATCAAAGAAAACAAGGGCTTCTATAAGTACATAGGCGACAAAAGTGAGACTACAGAAAATGTGGGCCCATTGCTCAACAGGACAGGGGACCTGGTTACACAGTTCATGGAAAGGGCTGAGGTACTGAATGCCTTCTTTGCTTCTGTCTTTACTAGCAAGATTGGTTTTCAGGAATTCCAGGTCCCAGAGACCAAGGGAAATGCTGTACCCTTGGTGGAAGCAGATGAGTTTGAAGAATACTTAAGCAAACAGGACATACATAAGTCCAGGGGCCCACCCGAAGGGTAACCTGGGAGGAATACAGAAACATAATTTGAGCATCCAGGGATGAATTTAGGAAAGTTAAAGCCCATTTGGAACTGAGTCTGGCCAGGGATATCAAAGAAAACAAGGGCTTCTATAAGTACATAGGCGACAAAAGTGAGACTACAGAAAATGTGGGCCCATTGCTCAACAGGACAGGGGACCTGGTTACACAGTTCATGGAAAGGGCTGAGGTACTGAATGCCTTCTTTGCTTCTGTCTTTACTAGCAAGATTGGTTTTCAGGAATTCCAGGTCCCAGAGACCAAGGGAAATGCTGTACCCTTGGTGGAAGCAGATGAGTTTGAAGAATACTTAAGCAAACAGGACATACATAAGTCCAGGGGCCCACCCATGGCATGCACCCCCACAAGTGCTGAGGGAGATAGCAGATGTCATTGTGAAGCCACTCTTGATAATCTTTGATCAATCATGATGGCTGGGAAAAGTGCCCAGAGACTGGAGGAAGGCAAAAGTGTCGTGTGTCCCCCCCCCGCCCCATCCCCCAATCTTGAAGAAGTGCAAAAAGAACGACCCAGGGAACTACAGGCCATTTGGCCTTACCTCAGTCTCTGGGAAGGTGATAGAGCAGCTAATCCTAGAAACCATTTCCAGGCACATTAAGACAAAAAAGTCATCAAGAGTAATCAGCATGGCTGCATGGTCATGCTCAACCAACTGGATAAACTTCTGTGATGAAATGACTGGCCTGGTTGACACGGGGAGAACAGTGGATATTGTATATCTGGACTTTAATAAGGCCTTTAACACTGTCTCCCCTAAGATCCTCATAGAGAAGTTGTTGATGTACAGGCTGGATGAGCAGACAACGAGGGGGAATAAAAACTGGTTGAATGACTGGGCCCAGACAGTGGCGATAAGTAGAACAAAGTCTAGTTGGAGGCCAGTAACTAGCAGTGTGCCTCAAGGGCAAATTCTCAATCAAGTCCTGTTTATTATCTTCATTAATGATCTGGATGATGGGGTAGAGTGTACCTTCAGGAAGTTTCCTGATGACACCAAACTGAGGGTAGTGGGTTGTGTTCCCATCCAGAGAGACTTTGAGAGGCAGGAGAAATGGGCCAACAGGAACCTCATTAAGTTCAACAAGGAGAAGTGCAAAATCCTGCACCTGGGGAAGAGCAATGCCATGCACCAACATACACTGGAGCCACCCAGCTGGAAAGCAGTTTCGCAGAAAAGATCTAGAGGTCCTGGTGGACAACAGGTTGAACATAAGCCAGCAAAGTGCTATTGAAACAAAGGCAGCTAATGGTATCATGGAATCATAAAATCATTTAGGTTGGAAAAAAACCTTTAAAATCATCAAGTCCAACCATAAATCTAGCACTGTCAAGTCCACTGCTTAACCATGCCTCTAAGTGCCACATCTACATGTCTTATAAATACTCAGGCTGCAGTAGGCAAAGTATTGCCAGGAGGTTGAGGGAAGTGATCCTTACCTGTTATTCAGCACAGGTGAGACCACACCTGAAGTCCTGTGTCCAGTTCTGGGCTCACCAATACAAGAGAGACATGGACATGGACATAGAGAGAGTCCAGCAAAGGGCCACCAAGATGATGAAGGGACTGGAGCATCAGTCTTGTGAGGGAAGACTATGACAGCTGGCACTGTTTAGCCTAGAGGGCTAGAAGGCTCAGGGAAGATCTTGTCAATGTCTGTAAATACTTGAAGGGAGGGTGCAAAGATGATGGAGCCAGGCTTTTTTCAGTCATGCCCAGTGACAGGACAAGAGATAGAGGGCACAAACGTGAACATAGGGTAGTCCATCAGAACATGAGGAAGCACTTTTCTGCTGTGAGGGTGATCCAGCACTGGCACAGGTTTCCCAGAGGGGTTGGGAATAAATCTGTTCTTGGAGACATTAAAAATCCATCTGGACATGGTCCTGGGCAACTGCCTCTAGGTGACCCTTCTTGAGTTGGGGGTTTTTGGACCAAACCACCTCCAGAGGTCCCTTCCAACTTCAACTATTCTGTGATTTTTAGATCCCTGTGGCATAAATATTTAATTAGAAATCTAAAGATGTTTGCTTCCAAACTGAAATGTTTTGCAGAATCGTTAGCTATTTTAAGATAATTATCAGTCAGTTAGTTTGAAGGGAATAACAAAAAACCAAAAACCACCTTCAATATACAGAAACTTATACAAAGCCTGATGTAATAGGTATTTTTCTTAATTTGACATTTCATTAACTGAGTACTTAATCACTTGACATTATGTTAGACAGCTTTAAGACAGTTTTCTGAAAGCTCAGAGTTGTTTTCTCCACCATAAAATGTCCCAGTCAGTAGCTTCTATGCTTGTTTAGTATTTTTATAATTCAGCATTGCATTCCTAATTACAAGTAACATCAAAGCAATCAAAACAAGTGTAGTAGAATAGTGACCTATGCAAGATATTTTGTCTACTGATAGACCACATCATTTTCAAATCATGAAAGTGACAGGAATCATACCATGAAGCTGTCAGATAAATTTTCTAAGTAAGAAAATATTTAGATTGGGTTCAAGTTTATACTAATGTATAAAGTAAATCTGATGTACAAATATATCAAGTCTCGAGACTATTTTTGCCCAGAAAGCAGCTATGGTGTTTTTTTAGTGAAGGTTGAGTAATAATAATTGAAATAGTTGTTCTTTGGTGTTGCCTAGTGCTTTCATCAAAAGATCTTGAAAATTTTAACTGGTGTTGACTATTTTTAGGAAGCTATTAACTTATTTTGCAGATAGAGAAACTATGGTCCAGAGTGCTTCATTTTCTTTAAGACTCATACAGAAAGTCTGTTATACTAGTAAACCCAAAACTCAGATCCCCTTGGTTAAATCATGGCCTTTTGTAGTAAAATGTAAAAGTCCTCTGAAGTTTGACTGGATCAAAATTTCAGTCTCCAATTCCTAAACTTGTACTTTCACCAAGTTAATTTTTCTATTTAGAGGACTCCGGTCTGTTAAAAGACTGTACTTGTGTATCACAAAGCAGAAATTAAATTCTTAATGGTTTCTAGATTTTTGAGCAGAAGCTTGACTGCTATGAACGGCCAGAAAAAGTGGAGTAGTTTTACTACATATTTTTATCAAGACAAAGTTTTTTTGAGAGATTTGTTTGAAAAAAAATGGGCTTTTTTTTGGTGTGTCTAATGATAATTGTGCACTTTTCCATAAAATCAAATAATTTCATTTCTTCAGGATTAGAACTCTGTTTAATAACAGAGTCCAATTGTCATTACAGGCACAAATCCAGAAAGGGATTGAATACATTGTTGCATTTCTGTTTTGCAACCATAAATTTAAGCTAAATATTTATTAGGATATTGGTAAGCACAAGACTTTCTTTTAAATGCTACATCAGTTTTTTGAGAAGGAATGCAATCTTAATGTGATAAGCTTGCTAATAGAGAACATAATTCATGTCAGATACAGAACACAGTTCTGATAAAATACTATCTTGAACTTTGCATGTAAATGTATGTGTGTAATAATTTTAAGGTCACACTTTTAAGCAGCATTCAACAGCAGCACACATTCATTGCAGACCTCTAAATAATGACAGATTTGTTTAAATAAGTAAGTACCCTCATGACTTGCATAAAAAAATCTCCTGTGACTTCTTTCCTGATGAGTAAACTTTATAGAAGTAATATAAAAAGCATGTTTGTTAATGAACTTTTTTTTTAGGTTTACATAGAAATCTCAGATAAAAATGTAAACCAATCAACCTCTTACTGTACCCACCCCTCAGAAAACCCAGACAGATAGGAAAGGGACAACTAAAATGGATTCTAGAGACGAATAAAGGAAGAAGTCTAGCTTTGTTATTCAATCGCTTTGTTACATCTTAAAAATGATATATGTTTTGGATTTTTCAATGACATTTGCACTGGCTATTGCTGAAATAAAAAGCTGATGTTATTAGAAACTGGAAGACCACATTTATGATTTTCTTGATTGGTTTGTTTTATTATGATCTGTAAATTATTTTATTGCATGTTGAACACATTCAGCATTAAAAAAATCTGTTCTCACAACAAAATGCAAATCAATAATGTGTCTTATTTAAATATTATTCAATTATTGCCTAAAATATGAATTTCCACTAAAAGTGTATTTTGAAAGTATCTAACTTTTTGTCCTTATAGATCTTTATTTTCTTCTCATTCAAAAGAGAGCTTAATGTAAATTAAAAGAAGATATTTTGGGAAAAGAAAAATTTTCAAATGCTGTAAGCTACAATAATTACATTGTAATTATCAAGAAATCTCTAAATTCCCTGAAATGATAATACGCAATTAAACCATTGCATTTACTTCTATTGTCACTAAGAAGGAGTTTTCTAATTGAAAAAATATTTACACTAGCTCTCAAATGGAAACTCTTCAGATACTCTAGTGACTCATTCAAGAAAGTAGCATTCAAACATAAGAATTCAGGACTCAGTCCCTAAACTTTAGGTATTGGGATATATATTTTTATCTGCAACATTAGTGAAAATGCATGTTCCTGGAATGAGGAATCTGAAGAAGGGCGTGTGCTCGGAAGTAATCAAAAATACCAAACAGAATAATAGAAATGATGAGGAAAGGACTTAGAGAACATTGCTATGCCACTGCACATACTTGTGATTAGACGTGTTCTGATTACTGAGAACAGACTTGCTCTCTTTCCTCTCTTTACAGACAAATACATAAAAGATTTTGCCACTTCATTGAAGCCACTGAGGCAAAGGGCTCCAGAGCAGAGGATTGCACTGGGAGACCCTTTCAAAAGTGGCAAAAACCATGTCGGCAAAACAGCAGGGAGAGTGGCGGTACCCCAGACCCCCCACCCGGAGCAGGAAGGAGCAAGCTCCTGATGAGCGAGTGGCAGCTCTGACTCAGCATGGGTGGGAACAGGAGTGATGGTGGCCAAACCCCATCACATACAAAAGCAGTCCCCAAGGAGCATGGCTAACAGGATGGACAAACAGGGCATGGCGCGTCAGAAGGGTGTGGTGCGGCATTTTGCGCCACAGTTCATGCAGGCAGTTCACGCAGGGAAGGTGAATTCTCTCTTCCAGCTCAAGAGGCAAGTTCGATAAGTGCAGTTGGTGAGAGGGACCCTGGCCATGGCATCCACCCAGTGGAACGCTGTTTCCTCTGTGCTAGCCAGAAAGGATGTTTCAACCCAGACTGAGCTCCCAGGAAAACACACAGCCATCCAGCTCTCCAAAACAGATGACAGTAGAGGGAACAGCTGTGTAAAGTGTGGTCAGGTGGACTATCTACTTGGCCTGGTGGCAGAGCTAAGAGAGGAAGTAGATAGGCTACGGAGCATCAGGGAGTCTGAGAAAGAGATAGACTGGTGGACTCACACTCTGGCCTCCCGGAAACCTGAACAGGGACAGCCACCAGAACAAAAACTGTGATCAAAGGGGTCCAGTATCCTCCCCGCACCAGGGTCTTAAAGGGTAGCAGTGAATGGAAACAAGTCCACAATCAGGGCAGCAAGCAAACCCTTTCCTTGCCCACCATGCCTCCCCAGGTGCCTCTGCACAACAGGTATGAGTCTCTAGATGTGGAGTACCAGTCAGTGGACGATGTGGGTGTCAGTCCATCTATACCAGAGGAGTCACCAAGACCAGAAAGACCTTCCCTCCATCAAATGGGAGCCAGCTTCCTCAAAGGGGAAAGAGGGTCTTTGTTCAGAAGCTTGTGGGGCTCATTGACAAGGCTTTAAACTAGATGCAAAGGGGGAGGGCGAACATATCAAGCTTGCCTGTGACAAGCTGTGAGATGATACACAATGGTTAGAGGTCCAGGGTGCTAGTATGAGCCCTCAACCTGTTGCCCAGAGGTGTGCTGGGGACACTGCAGCACAGTCGAAGTCTTGTGGAGATGAGCTGGGGGCTCCTGAGGTAGTAGGAGCCAACAAGGAAACTTCCATGAAACACCTCAAGGGAAACAGGAAGGTGACATGGCTGACAGTCCAGATGAAATGCCTCCACACAAATGCACACAGGATGGGAAACAAACAGGAGCATTTGGAAGCTACCGTGCTGATAGAAATCTATGATCTGATTGCCATTACGGAAACTTGGTGGGATGAATCCCATGACTGGAATGTGGCTATCGAGGGCTACAGGCTGTTCAGAAGGGACAGACAAGGAAGGACAGGCAGAGGTGTTGCCCTCTACATCAAGACATCATTACAGTGTGAAGAGCTGTCTCTGAACTACTGGGAACTACCGACCTGTCAGCCTTACCTCTCTGCCTGGGAAGATCATGGAACAGATCCTTCTAGAAGCTATGCTAAGGCCCATGGAGGCCAGGGAGGTGATTTGAGACAGCCAGCATGGCTTCACCAAGGGCAAGTCCTGTGTGTCCAACCTAGTGGTTTTCTATGATGGAGTGACTCCATCAGTGGACAAGGGAAAAGCAATGGATGTCATCTATCTGGACTTCAGCAAAGCCTTTGACACGGTCCCCCACAACATCCTTCTCTCTAAATTGAGGAGCTATGGATTTGATGGGTGGATTTTCAGTGAATTAAGGAATTGGTTGGATAGTCCCATCCAGAGGGTAGTGGTCAACGGCTCAATGTCCGAATGGAGACAGGTGACAAGTGGTGTCCCTCAGGGGTCCATACTAGAATCAGTGCTTTTTAATATTTTCATCAATGACATAGACAGCGAGATCGAGTGCACCCTCAGCAAGTTTGTGGATGACCAAGCTGAGTGGTGCAGTTGATACGCCAGAATGATGGGGTGTCATCCAAAGAGACCTGGACAAGCTGGAGAGGTGGGCCTCTGTGAACCTCATGAGGTTCAATAAGGCCAAATGCAAGGTCCTGCACCTGAGTCAAGGCAACGTCCAGTATCAGTCCAGGCTGTGGGATTAAGGCATTGAGAGCAGCACTGAGGAGAAGGACTTGGGGGGACTAGTGGATGAAAAGCTCAGCACAAGAAGGATATGGAACTGTTGGAGTGGGTCCAGAGGAAGGCCACAAGAATGATCCGAGGGCTGTGAGGACAGGCTGAGAGAGTTGGGGTTGTTCAGACTGGAGAGGAGAAGGCTGCAGGAAGAACTTATCGCAGCCTTTCTGTATTTAATGGTGGCCTGTAGGAAAGGTGGGGACAAATTTTACAAGGCCCGCTGTGACCAGGACAAGGGGTAATGGATAACTAAAGGACGGTAGATTTAGACTGGATATGAGGAAGAAATCTTTTGCAATAAGGGTGGTGAGACAATGGATAAGTTTCCCAGAAAGGTTGTAGATGGCCCATCCCCAGAACCATTCAAGGTCAGGTTGGACTGGTATCTGAGCAACATGATCTAGTTGGTGTCCCTTCTCACTGCAGGGGAGTTGGACTAGATGATCTACCTGGACTTCAGCAAAGCCTTTGACACAGTCTCCCATAGCATTCTCCTGGAGAAGCTGGCAGTTCATGGCCTAGATGGATGTACGCTTTGCTGGGTTAAAAACTGGCTGGATGGCCGAGCCCAGAGAGTCGTGGTGAATGGAGCTAAATCCAGTTGGCAGCCGGTCACAAGCGGTGTCCCCCAGGGCTCAGT
>NW_009259110.1:843831-851944 GCF_000687185.1 Egretta garzetta | reverse complement strand
GAGGTGCTTAGGGACATGGTTTAGTGGTGGGATGGCAGGGTTAGGTTGAAGGTTGGACTTGATGATCTCAAAGGTCTTCTCCAACCAAAGTTATTCTATGATTCTAAGATCTCTAAAGGTCCCTTCCAACCCAAAGCATTCTATGATTCTAAGATTAGGAAAAGGTGCATAGAAGAACAGCAAGTACGGTCAAGGACTGTGCGCAAAGATTATCTAAGAGAGAAGAGTGATGGAATTAAAAAATCTCTGAAACTGTGAATGGCATGAGGAAGACAGTTGTTTACCGTCTCTCCCAAAATACAAATTAGGAAACATTGAATGAAACTAGCAGATGGTAGATACAGAACAGCATAAGGAGGTGGCTCTTTATAAAATGCATACTTCAGTTGCATAACTTCTTGCCAGATTTTCCTGATGATTTTAAAAAAACGTAATGGACATTCAACAGATGATGGACAAGTCTGACCAAAAGAAATCCATTGAGACACACTAAAAATTTAGAAAGTTTAGTTTGACAAGTTCCTCAGATGTAAATGTTTGGAAGTGGGAAACTATTTGTAAGAAGTATCACCAACACTGTATCGCAAATACAAAACATAGCAGGACATGAGATATTATGAAGAAAATTAACTCTATTCCAGCCAAAAACACCATAGAAGATTAAATTTTGAGGCGATCTTTCTCTAAAAGTTTTTATTTCACTCCACTCACTACAAAGGAGTTTCCAGAGGTTTCCTCAGATGCAGATATGTATGTTATTGTCATGGTTTAACCCGGCTGGCAAGTAAGCACCATGCAGCTGCTCGCTCACTCCTTCTCTGCCCTCAGTGGGATGGGGAAGAGAATTGGAAAAAAAAAAGTAAGACCTGTGAGTTGACATAAAGACAGTTTAATAAAAGAATAACAATAGTAATAATTTCCCTGCAACCGACCGACTGACTAACCCCCCCGAGCATGACGTTATATGGTATGGAATAGCCCTTTGGTCAGTTTGGGTTAGCTGTCCTAGCTGTGCTGTACTCCCAGCTTGTTATGCACCTGGCCGAGCAGGAGAAGCTCAAAAAGTCCTTGAGTAGTCTGAGCAGTACTTGGCAACAACTAAAAACATCAGTGTGTTATCAACATTCTTCTGGTACTAAATCCAAAACACAACACTATGCTAGCTATTATGAAGAAAATTAACTCTATCCCAGCCAAAACCAGAAGAGTTATAGTTGCCTAAATTTCAATTAAATTAATTCCATCCATCATGTCTAGTCATCAAGGTTCCTATATGTTCCTATCGCTCTGTTGTCCACTTTTGGACACAGGACTCTGAAATTAAACAGACCTTTGGACTGACCTATTATTTCCATTCTTATGCTATGATCTTTTCTTTCCTGCTCCTATGCTTGGGCATTGAACAATTTGATTGTTCAACAGCCAGATGGAAAATGGCAACAATACTCACAGGGAACCTAAAAAGGAAGAGCCAGAGTTTTAGACTCTTGTTTTCAGTCATTGTGAGATGTTTTTTAAAAATATTTTTAAAACTTTCTGGGAAATAAGTTCATTAAGTCTGGATTTCATTTATAACTTTGAGTTAAATTCATGTTTTAATAATTAACGTACAAAACACCTCACATCAAGATCTCAAAACACCTTTACAAAAATATTATTTTTTTTTTTTGTGGAAATAATGAAATTCATTTTGCAACTGAGGGAAAAGAGACACAGAAATTTTGACTTACACATGACTGCAAAGGGTGGTTTCCCTTAAAGGTCCAAAATACTGATTCTAGAAAAATGCAGGAGCTCACCCTTACTGTGCAAATTAGGTTTAGTGACTCTATTGTCACTATTTTATAGTACTTCAGAATCCTTAAATACATGGCAGTAGCTGTGCAAAAAATTCTTTATTATTGCTATTATTGAAATAATTATTTTATAAAGGAAAAGATACTGAAAACAAATGTCCAGCATTTAAGAAAAACACACCAAACTATTACTATAAACATATAAAAGCACTAGTTGTGTACTTTGGAGATGTACTTTTATTTCTGAGCTGTGTATGAAAGTAGACTTTTCTGAATCTCCTGCTGTGTTCTGGGCTGGTCAGCAGGATTAATTAATAATAGAGTGACAGTTCTGACCCTCAAGTGTCCAGATCAGAGGGTACTATAGACCATAGGGTTCATTTTACTTTAAAACTCTTCTGAGTATTTTCATTGTTTATGTTAATTAAGAAATTCCTGAGATATAATTTTGGAAAGATATGTCAGATCTTTTTTTTGTTTCCATATGCTTGTGCATCTCCTTCTAACGGCCAGTTTTCTCTCTTTCTGAGGTCCAGAGAGATTTTAGAAAAGACATAAAGTCTTTGAAAATACTTTTAATTTTTTTTTATTTATTTGTGAATAACTTGTAAATAGGATTTATCACCCAACTTAAATTCCGTGAAAGTTAGGCAAATAATATAAAGCACTTCTCTGCACTCCAAACAGAGTAATTTATACTACCAGGGTATAGTTCGTCCTACCAGTCTTAGATATCTATCTTAGGGAGAGATTAAATGAATTCTGGGTCTAATTGGTTGTCTCCATTGATTATTAAGGAACCTTGATGACTAGACATGATGGGTGGAACTAATTTAATTGAACTTTAGGCAACTATAACGTACATATCTGCATCTGAGGAAACCTCTGGAAACTCCTTTATAGTGAGTGGAGTGAAATAAAAACGTTCAGAGAAAGATCACCTCAAAATTTAATCTTCTATAGTGTTTTTGGCTGGAATAGAGTTAATTTTCTTTATAACATCTCATGTCCTGCTATGTTTTGTATTTGCGACATAGTGTTGATAACACACCCATGTTTTAGCTGTTGCTGAGCAGTGCTTGCACAGCATCAAGGACTTTTTTGCTTCTCACACTGCCCCACCAGCAAGTAGGCTGGGGGTGCACAAGAAGTTGGGAGGCAACACAGCTGGGACAGATGACCCCACATGACCAAAGGGATATCCCATACCATATGATGCTGTGCTCAGCAATAAAAGCTGGGGGACAAAGAAAGAAGGGTGGGAGGTATGGAGTGATGGTGTTTTTCTTCCCAAGTAAACATTATGAGTGATGGAGCTTTCCTGGAATTGGCTAAATACCCGCCTGCTGATGGGAAGTAGTGAATGAATTCCTTATTTTGCTTTGCTTGCGCATGTAGCTCTTGCTTTCCCTATTAAACTGTCTTTATCTCAATCCTCGAGTTTTCTCACTTTTACTTTTCTGATACTTTCCACCATCCTGCTGTGGAGGAGTGAGCAAGAGGCTGTGTGGGTCTTAGCTGCCTACCAGGGTTAACCCACAACATAATATAATTTAAAATTAGATTAATTTCACCTTACCTCACTTACTATAAACAGATTCTAGATAATCAGCTCAAATGTAGATACTTTTATTATAGATTTATACATACTTTCTTCTAAAACCTAAATTGGATGATACCTTTTCCCACGTAAGAACTAAATGAATTTCCACCCACATTTCCAGACTGCTAAAGGTAGGCTTTACTAAAAAATCCCCAACTAACTCACAGTGTATTTCAGCTGGATTAAATGTCTTCATGCTTGTTGCATGGCATCTGTAAAATAAATATATTAAAGAATTTATGTTTTAAAACAAAATGTCTTGTTTTGTCTACACTCTGATTTCAAAAACGTTCTCAATTCCTGCTCCCTCTCACAGACTCATGACAGAGATCAAAACTTCTCAACCACAGACACTCACTTCCTCTACTCCGGATCTCATAGATGTCATTCCTGGTGCTTTCTGATTTCTTTCAAACACATGCAACATTGCCATGCCCCAAATCCATTTTACTCCATCTTCTTTTATACTGGAAATTGCCATTTCTCACAATTTTTTACCACTCCTTTTAGCTCCTTCTGGTATCTTCTGCTTGGACCTTTTCTTTTAAAAAGAGTAGTCACACCTTTATTGACAAAATTTTTTCAATATTTTAGATATTTTGATGGTGAAAAGAGAGGACATTTAAGAAAACCAACATTGCTATTTAGACTTGTATAGTGTAAAATTAATCTCTTCTAAATCTAAGATAGGTGTTTATGAATTCTTTAAATTAGGTTTCATCAGAGACACACTCACTGCATTTAAATTTGGTTTGTAAAGAAGTGGTACTTCTGGATTCACCACAGAGGAAAAAAAAAAGAGAGCCCCACCTTTTATATTCCCATTTTGAACACAAAGGAAAAATGCTTTGCATGCATCTACTGCTTTCCACTAACTATAGAATAATGGTAGAAGAGTAGAAAAGGAGTTTATAAATGACCATACTCTGGTTTTAAAATATCTAAATTTAGGGAAGAGAATCCCCTATTAAATTCTTTATATAAAGTAAATTAGGGATTAAGTGAAAACTGTAATGTCCTACCTTGCATATTTAATCTCATATTTTTGTTTTCAATCATCTTGCTAAACTTCTAAAATTTCTTAAATCAAGAATCAATCATCAGTATTTTCAGTGCAAATTGACTGGTCAGTTCCTATATTAATCACATGGTAAGTACTGTAACTTTAGGAAATATCTATCATTGAAATAGCTATAGCTAATCTGAAGAAGTTATGCTCTTAAAAAGAATGCCCACTATCAATTATGTCTTTGTAAAACACACCAAGAAAATGCAATAAATCTGTAAAAAAACGTTCACTGTATTTGTCTGTCATACTATAGTATGGGCATTGTTGAAGAATTTCACCAGACTCTGGGAATCTCTAGGTTTGTTTTTATTAACAACTCAGAATTGGGCCATCACCTCAGTGAGTGGCAACTAGATATTACAATTATCATCTTCTTATATATGCTTCCAACACAACTACATAATAGGTGAAGTTCACCATAAGTTTCCACTATGTTGTCAATACTTCATTCTTCTAAAAGTCCATTAATTTCAACTGGTCAACATGTTCTGTCTCAGTTCTGCTTCTTAATCTTAGAATCCATTAGTCCATCTTGAAGTATCTTAGAATCCAACCATGGAGGGGGCTATACAATGGACAAATGAGCAGTACAGCATAGGCTTGGAATTGTTTACACACCTGTGGTTATACAGCTGTGAGCACCTTATCATGAATCCTATTCCTATGATCTTTATATAATAGCTATTGATTCTTTTAAGTCTATAATTCTATAGCTTCAGTTCTCTATTTTTCTTAACAGGCATCATATGTCAATGTTATGACATTATTTACAGGATAAGGAAAAAATATCCTTGTCATGACATCATTTACTACTGTCGTCAGTTTGCAGTCCTCTAATACTATGGGTTTGAGGCAAAATACACATATAGAAATAGGAAATTCTTTACCTAGAGTGGAAGAAAAATGAATCCTGGAGAAAGGCAGAATGCTACCTATTAATTATGCATTCTAAAGCTAAATGAAGCTGAGAGCATCTGTCCTTTCCCACCTGTTGTGGTTTAACCCCAGTCAACAACTAAGCACCACACAGCCACTTGCTCACTCTCCTCCCCTGCCCTCCCCTCCCCTGCCCCAGTGGGATGGGGGAGAGAATAATAGAAAAAAGTAAAACCTGTGGGTTGAGATAAAGACAGTTTAATGGGACAGCAGAGGAAGATAAAATAATAATGATGATAAAAGAATATATAAAACAAGTGATGCACAATGCAATTGCTCACTGACCAATGCCCAGTCTGTCCCTGAGCAGCGAGTGCTGTCCCCTGGCCAACTCCCCACAGTTTATATACTGAGCATGATGACATCATATGGTATGGAATAGCCTTTTGAGCAGTTGACTGTGCCCCTTCCCAGCTTTGTGCGCACCTGGCAGAGCACGAGAATTTATTACTTATTCATAAGCAATAGTAAGAAAGAGGGGAAAGTGACACTGAAGAAAAAGCTATATGACACAGTAAAATAAGAAGAGAAGAAATAGATGTGGGAATAAACTTATATTAGATACAGAAAAAAAACAGGATATGCAAGAGATTCCTCTAAGAGGTATATTCATGCAACATTTGAGGTTCCTGTTCTGTATGCTGGATGTTAGCATTTACGAAGAAAACCAAAAGCATTAGGATTGAATGCTGGCAAATATGAGTTTTTTGATGGAAGTATAAGTCAATATATACAGTAGACAGCAAAACAACACAAAACAAACTATGCTCTTGAGAAATTAAATTTTCTTAAAACTTTAGAAAAAATTCTGTATTCACCTCTGTTTATAAAAATACAGAAAGAGGAACAGACTAGCTAAGATTATCACTTGCCAGACATAGAACATTGCATTCTGCAGTAGGTTGACCTTGGCTGGATGCCAGGTGCCCACCAAACTGTTCTATCACCCTCTTCAGCTGGACAGGGGAAAGCAAATACCTTGACATGAAAACACAAAAGTCTTTCATTGCATTTTTTTTATCTCTTTATCATCAAAACTCTTAGCATCCTACTTCTATGAAATGATTCAGCTTTCAGATGAAGATAAATTATTGTACATCCTGTAAAGAGAGTGAATTAAAACATAAATAAAAGTTTCATGATTAAATATGCTCAGCTGACTTTAAAATAATTTACTTATTTTTCAGTCTTCATTCTTTATAAGAATGGTTTAGTCCCTTCTGTCTTCAAAACCTAAAGGCTTAGCAATTCTTAGTCATTCTAAAAGAAGTTTGTTTAAAAAAAACCCAAAAGACTAGAAATAATCTGTTTCAGAGGTAACTTCAGATTACGTTCATGTAACTCTTTGTCTTCCTCTAGATATCTTCTCCAAATAGTGAAGTTAACATTAGTTTTTCTAGTAGCTTTCAAACTTGATATTAACCATTTTGCAGACAATGAAGAAAATGCAAATGACATTTTTTAGCAATTTCTGAGTTCAAGATGTCATTCTTCCTGTTTCTTCTCTGAATTAGGGACAGTACCTTCATTAGTCACCCGAGATGGAGTGTACCAGCAGCAATTTTGTGGGTGATATAAATCAGGGGGAGATGTTGGGTGGCAGGGCTGCCATTCAAACATCTCAGCAAACTGTAGGAATAGGCCAAAAGACACATCATTAAGTTCAGCAACAAAAAAATGCAAAGTCTTTCCTGAGTCAAAATAACCTCCTGACTCAGTACAGGCCCAGAACTGCTTGGATAGAACACTTTTTTTATGGAAAAGGACCTGGGAGTCTTTATGTGCAAGAAGTTTAACATGAGCCAGAAGTGTACCCTGGCAGCAAGAAGGGTAACTGGCCTGACTTAGCAAGACCGTAGCCAACAGGTCAAAGAAATTATTATTTTGCTCTATTTGACACTTCTGAGATTGTCTCTGGAATACTGTGTGCAAGGAAGATATCAGTGAATAGGAGAGAGTCCAGCAGAGGGACACCAAGATGGTCAGGAGTCTGGAGCATAAGATGTACAAAGAGAGGCTGAGACAGTTGGACTTGTCCAGCCTGAAGAAGAGAAGGCTGGGACAGGGAGCTCACATTATTCTACCACAACTTAAGAGGGTGTTGTAGACCCGATGGAGTCAGACACTTATACATGCGCAGCAAAAGGACAAGAGGCAAAAACCCAAGGTTGCAGGAAGGAAAATTCCTACTGGATATAGATATTATTCACAGTGAGAGGTTAAGCACTGAAACAGCTTACTTGAAGAATTTCTTTGAAGATGTTCAAAACACACCTAGATAAGGCCATGAACAAACTGAACTAGTATTGAAGTTGCTCCTGCTTTGAGCAAGAGGTGTGACTAGATGACCTTCAGAGGTCCCTTTCAACTTATTCATTCTAGGATATTGGACTTCTCTCTAAGACATTTAAATGATTCTTCAGGAGCCAGCTCTGATTTCACAATTACATGAAAGTAGAGTTGCAAGTTCAGGAAAACAATAAAGAGGGTGTGAAAATCTGATTGGTGCTTTGTCGTGGATGGAGCAAGAGGGAGGCAAAAATAATGTGGTTTATTGGTGTAAAACAGTGAGTTAACAAAGTTCAGTTGTAACTGCGACAATAGTTTATGAGATTTGATGGCAAGGTACACTTTGTTATTTGCTGAACAGAGGACAGGGTCAGACAAAACTGTCAGGGAGATGCTCCCATTGAGTAACCTTGAGAAGCA
>NW_009259110.1:796029-843819 GCF_000687185.1 Egretta garzetta | reverse complement strand
GGGGAGATCCTGGTGTGCAGCCCGCTGCCGTGCTGGAGAGCTCAAAGGACTCTTGGTCTGCTCACTATTTATGGGGGTAAGGTAATGGGCTCATAGTCATATTTGCATACTGACCATTGTGCTTAGGTGGGCACATTCCACAATAGCCCTTGGCTATTGTATTGTTTCTGTCTCCCCCCACATCCAGTGGGTGCATCCTTCATGACCAGACACAGAGTAGACACATCTATCACCACCGGCACAGGTGGTTATCACTTGAAAGAGGTCAAAGGAGGGGGAGTCAGAGATGAGGGGGGAGCACACCGCCACATGCTTGAAAACAAGGATAGGTGGCATTATTACTTTACTGACTTTCTACCTGATCATTGCTTGGCTTTCATTTCATACCAGTCTGCACTGTTGTTTTCCACAAAATTTTGCATATATAAAACAGGATACTTAGAAAGCAGATCTATTTTCTCCAAAATAACAAAATATCTTTGAGAGAATGTGTGAAACTGATTATGAAAACAATTTCAAACAGCATTTGGGAAATAAGTTGAATTTAGTATATTTAAAAGAAGTCAGTTGCCTTGAGGAATATATCTTTACCTAAATTCACAATATCAATTTAGAATCATAGAATATTTTGGGTTGGAAGAGACATTTAGAGGTCATCTAGTCCAACCCCCCTGCAGTGAGTCAACTAGATCAGGTTTCTCAGCGACCAGTCTAACCTGACCTTGAATAGTTCTGGGGATGGGGCATCTACAACCTCTCTGGGCAACCTGTTCCATTGTCTCACCAGATCTCCTTAGATCTAGTCTGAATCTACCCTCTTTTACTTTAAAACCATTATGCTTTGTCCTGTTGCTACAGACTCTATTAAAAAGTCTGTCCCCATCTTTCTCACAAGCACTCTTCTTAAGTTTTGAAAGATTGCAGTAAGGTCTCCCTAGAGCCTTCTCTGCTCCAGGCTAGGCAAATCCAACTCTCGCCTGTCCTTATAGGAGACGTGTTCCATCCTTCTGATACTCTTTGTGACCCTCATCTGGATGCAGTCTAACAGGTCCATGTCTTTCTTGTAGTGAGAGCTCCAGAGCTAAATACAGTCCTCCAGGTGTTGTCTCCTAAGAGCAGAGTAGAGAGGGAAGAATCACCTCCCTCAACCTTCTGGCCACACTTCCCTTTATGAAGCCCAGGATACAGTTGGCTTTCTGGGCTGTAAGTGCACATTGTTGGCTCATGTCCAGGTTTTAATCCACACACAATTTAGACGTTGCTTAGTTCCATATAGAATTCTAGTGTGAGATAGTTCTGTTTATGCAATCATTTCATAACTTCCTTTATTAGACTGTGATCAAAAACTACTTCTGTAGGATTCATATTCTTGTATTTTTATTATTTAGTATTTTGTTATTCTAAGTTATACCTGGGTTAAATATGTATATCTTCTGGACCTCTTTGAATATCTCCATACATTTTTTGATTGTCTTGTTTGTCATAACTACTAAAATCTATTTAGTCATGTTTAATAACAAAAGAAATGAAAAGCATATGAATGAGTGTTTATGAAATCAGATAACTTTCTGAGGCACTTAAAATTCTTGTTCACCCTCAAAATCAACATGTTTTAACGTATATATCAATTGCAAGTGCTTATGAGTATCATGACAGGTCCATACCTTCAAGAAGTTGCAAAAAACCCCACTACTATCCAACAATGAAAAAGAAAGTTATTTATTTGTCAATGTTTTTGAAAAGTATCAGAAATCATTGCTTATATCTTCATTTTACCATAAAGCTGAAGAAAAAAATCTTACCAAATTTGAACTTTTTATGTAACAAGAAATAAGTGTCTGGACTGACAACTTGTATGCCAAGCCTTTGATGCAATTGCAAATGGTCAAGTTATTAATAACCCCTGAGAATAGCAGCTTTTGACAGAAATTAAGGAAGCACCTGAGCTCTAGAGCTGCTGACACTATTCTAAAATAACAGTATATCTAGCTGTAACAGTAATTCAAATTGACCTCTGCTGCTTTGTGAGAGAGTTGCTAAGGCGACTTGTTCCTTGCAAAATCTTCTTTCCAACTCTTGGTGAAAGAATAATTATTCTTTAACTCCTTCAGTATTTCAGTCTTTTACAGAATCAGAAAGGTTAAGTCTTTTATGTTCTTCCCCTTCAATTTCGTTTAACTTCCACCAAGTCTCCTAGAAAGAGAGATGGAGAGAGATTTTCAGGCCATGGGTCAGAAAAACAGTCAGTTCTTGGATATTTTCACCTTAAAAAGAAGAAAACAAGATGAAAATTTTCTTTATGCCTTAGATAACAAATTACACCTCAGTTTTGATAGTGTTCTATAGCTGTTTCAAAAATATACATTTAGAGGACCATTAAAGTACTTATTTGTTCAAGTCACAGAGGCTATAGTAGAAATCTAGACAAAAATTACTAAATCAATATTTTATGTACATTTTATATACATGTTATTTACCTGCAGTGAACACAAAGATGTGCCTTGCACCTGCAAAACTGATTTTAAAACATGTCAGCTTTGCTTTTTTGCCTTTGATAGAAGAATAAGATAACTGTAATATTTAGAGTGTCTTCCATGGTCACTTCTTAAAGGGTGAAGTGGTAGGTGTAAGCATTTAAATTCACCTGATTGCTTTTGGTAGACAAAGATCTTGCCAATATTTTACCCCATGACTCCTAACAGTGTTCCTGAGCACAAGCACATGAGCAAACATAGAATTAGAAACAGGTGTTAGCGTGTGTGGATGGAAGCACAGAGTTTCAGTACATCCACTTGCTAATACCTTACTGGAGACAAAACAACAGCATTTTCAGCTGTCATTCTGCATTTCAAGGATAAGAATATATGCAGGGACACAGATCCTAAACTAATATAAATTGCTATAGATCTACTGATTTCAATGTTAGTTTCCAAAAGAATTGATACAAAACTCACATCAGCTGCATCTGAGCGTAGACAAAGCAGATTATTGCCTAGGGTGGTGGGCGGATGGAAGCACTATGCGGCTGTTGACAGCTTTGCCTATTCCAGTGCCCTGAACACCCTGTCCAACCACTGCCTCTGCTTTCAGATAAGGGAATGAGGTATGTGGCTTTTTTTAGAGACAATTATTCCTGCCTTTTCCTTATTTATTTTCATAATGACCCATCCCAGCTCATCCTTTTCTGAATAGCAGTACCCTAGCTCCAGTTTCTGATTCTTGGGGCAACAAAATTTAGTTCCGTCTGTAACACTGGGAAACTATTAACAGTCTCTAAATCACCCGTTTAGCTTCTGAGTACTCTTTCTTTGGTGCCAAGGCTGCCAAAAAACCTCTTCTTTGGTATCAGATATTTTCTACATTTTTTTCTAAGGCAAGGAATGACATATATTCTTCTACTTACAGGGTTTTGTCAGGAGAATTAATCCTCAAAAGAATGTTACCACCATATCCCAGCAATTAGCACTTTGTCACTAATTGCTGGAATGTGATCAATATGTTGTCACAACGGTTATTCCAATATTCAACATGTTCCCAATTTTATAATGTTCTCATTTGCTGTTCTTTTTTGCAGAAGCACCCAGTTTTCACAAGCCTTTGTTTCAGTTATATCCTACTTTGTTTTCTTTCTGTTATTTGTTAGGACTGGACCTTCTCTATTCAATGTCATAGTACTGAAAAACTCTATGATATTATTTACACAGGCCCAAATCAACTATGCATTGAAACACACAGCTAATTTTAGCCACTGGCATAGTCCCACATAAACCTAAAAGAATTGTTCTTAGATAATTGCTACGATAGGTCTGTGGTTTTTATGGCACCTTTGAGCTAGGTTACTGAAAAAAAATACAGTGCAGAATTAAACCACTCTGAGGAAATTATTGAAATACTCAAGTTATTTAATGTCACAAATACCAGATCTGTGAAACATTTTGATACAGACCTCATACCCTGGAGGCTGATGCTCACTCAGTGTCAGACTTTATTCTGTCAAGGTAATTATTCACGTTATACAACACTGCTAAAGTATGATTATTGTTACCTATGGACCATTTTGCCTAGCAGTGAGCAAATGCTGTTGTAGCAGAAATGCCAAAGGTTCTGAAAGAAATAACCTCTAGTGCAATGTGGTCAGAAAAAAAAAAAAAAAGCTTTTTTGCTCTTTTTCTAGGACAACATTGTTAGTATTTACATTCAAAGGGCAGTGGCTTTGCTTTCCTTGAGTTACCCAAGAATTTCACAAAGCTGTAGATACGTGCTGTGTTCATGTTACTGGGTCACATGAAAAATATCAGAAATTAATCAAGCCTATGTAATTTCTTATGTAGATGATTTATTAATCCCTGTACACACTCAAATAGAGGTAAAAGAGCTAACAATAAAAGTTTTGTGAAAAGATAAAAAGAAAAGACGAAAAAATCTCAGTTAATAGAAACTGAAATGCACAGAAGTAGGTGTGGGACATGAACATTCTTCACAACTAATGAGCAGAAAATAAAAGAAGCAGGAAAAATCTTTGCCCCTCCAAACGTGTATTAGTTAATATCTCTATAGGGACCATATAATTTCCTCAAGATTTTTATCCTGGTTTCGGCTGGGATAGAGTTAATTTTCTTCCTAGTAGCTAGCATAGTGCTGTGTTTTGGATTTAGTACCAGAAGAATGTTGATAACACACTGATGTTTTTAGTTGTTGCCAAGTAGTGCTCAGACTACTCAAGGACTTTTTGAGCTTCTCCTGCTCTCCCAGGTGCATAACAAGCTGGGAGTACAGCACAGCTAGGACAGCTAACCCAAACTGTCCAAAGAGCTATTCCATACCATATAACGTCATGCTCGGGGGGGGGGTGGGTTAGTCGGTCGGTCGGTTGCGGGAAGACTACTCACTGCTCAGGGAGACTGCTCGCTGCTGGGGGACTGATCGCGGCTCGGGGAGTGATCATGGCTCAGGATGGGCTGGGCATCAGTTGGCAGGTGGTGAGCAATTGCATTGTGCATCATTCGTTTTGTATATTCTGTATATTTTGTTATCATTCTCATTATTATTATTATTATTGTTTTCTCTTATTAAACTGTCTTTATCTCAGCCCTCGGCTCTAACCTTTTATTTTCTTCCCGATTCTCTCCCCCATCCCACTGAGGGAGGGGGGCAGTGAACGAGCGGCTGCGTGGTGTTTAGTTGCCAGCCGGGTTAAACCACGACAATTTTATATCCATGTGTAAAGGAGTTAGCAGGCTTTTAACCAAGCTGTTTAAGAAAATAAGTGAGAATGGGGCTGGAGACGAGCACATGATCAGCAGTCAACCTCAGAAACTAGGTTAACACAGGCACATGCATTAGGATTCCCTCACCCAGCCATTTCGCTTCCAATTTGCGATCACTCCAGATTCAATGTGAACCACACAATAAGAAGGAAAGAAGCTGAAGACCTTCATAGTGTATGCAGTATTCATGCAGTCTTGGAGATGGATACGCCCTGCAAGGGAGAATCTCCACATTTTCAATACATACAGCTGAAGTGCAAGCCATCTGCACTATTCTGCAACAAGACAAATCAAACAGCAAAGTAGCTATCTGAACAGATTCAGATGGGGTTACTTAAGTGACAGATTTCTAAACCCTAATTTGGGAATGTAATAGTGTATGTGGTTTGCTGGGAAAACCAGTGTAGAGTAGATTTTAAGATAGGAAACAGACTGAAAAAGCTGTTGCATCATGTAGTAAAATTGAATTAACCATTAGTTCCACTCAAGAGGAACTGGATTCAATAGCTGAAGAAACTGAAGCCATAGAAAGTAACTTTTGGTGGGACAGATTGCTGTAAATATCTACAGCATAGAACAACTTAGTGTTTTACTCGGTATGCAGCTACCAGCAGTTGATAAGGACCTTGCTCAGTACCAATTGCTAGCTTTGAATTATAGGTAGGTATGACTAAACTGTTAGATTCAGATGTTAATGAAGCGTTTCCTCATTGTGGAGTGTGTGAGATGATCTTTCCATACACAGGAATTTTGAATTTGACTTTCACGGTACAGTAGTGATTTTAGCATTATAATAGTCTTGTTATTTTCATGTATTCTACTGAGTATAAAAGTCAAGATCTTAGCAAATTAAGTAATGGTTATACATCACAATAACAGACTCAAGACTACCCACAGGTTTATGTAGGTCAAGGTAGGAAAGAGCAAATTCCTCCAAGAAGATGCTTTGCCCTATCCTGATTAGGAGCCTGACTCATAGAATGGTATGTAACATCCCTGTCAGAAGTGTTAGCATGAGCTTTGTGGACTATCCAAAGAGGGGACTGTAGCCCTATAGCCAAGTAAATACTGCACTGCCATTGGTTCTTTGCTGACTTTGCAAGGACTCAGAATTGAAGTTTGTCAAGCTTGGTTTGTGTGACCTTGGCTTTGTTTCACACTGTTTAGCAGTAACAGGATTTTTTTTAAAGACAAAGTATCTTCATAACTTGTTTTACTTTTGCTTATCTTTGTATAATGTACCGTATGTAGAAAATTGGAATGTAACATGGACTTACACACCAGTGAAGAGGGAGCAAGGTGTGGAGCAAGATCACAAGCTTGTAAAATGAACCTATGCAGATCCTAGAATGAAAAGAAAGAAACTATCAGTATCATATGCCTCTTGATGAAGAACTCAGGATGAAGATAACTCATGGCACTCACTCCTCAGACTGAATCCAGGGGGAGCAGAAGGATCAGAGTAACACCAGAAAAACAGATAAAGATTAGTTAGTATTTTTAAATTTTGTTTTTCAGTTTTCCTGAAATAAGTAGATCTGGACTAATAATAAACTTCTGTTTAGAATATTAACATTTTAATTACACTAAGAAGAAATTATTGGGTTTACACATAAAATGTGTTTGGTATTTTGCCTATAACAAGTTTTGGAGTCTAATGTGTAAGGAGATTTATCCCCTTGTCTCGAAGAGTTCACGTTTTACTGCTTAGTTACACTAAACATTTTATAAAGAAATAGTACGCTGAGTTATGGCATAAGTTTTTTAGAGAAAATGAAAGTTTGCAGAGAACTTCTTGGGGCTGCAGTGCAGACCCAGTCTGTTCAGTTTCCTTTTCAGTAAAATAAGCCTTCATGCCCATGTCTTGATGCATTATCTTCCAGCGTGTGTTCTGATAACAGAAACTGGAGACCGTATCTAGGACATTTGCTGATGTCAGCATTCTTAATAGATGAAAGTTAATATTTATTAAAGTGGTATTTGATACTAATTAATGTCAACAAATACACAGAAAGAAGAAACTAAAATAACACATTAGTTTGAGGTACAACTTCACAAGCATTCTTCGTTGTTATATCTTCTGTGCATAAAGAAAGAGATAAGAGAATCAAGGACTGCCAAGCCAAAAATGAAATATTACAGTGAATACTGATGCTTCATTGTGGAGTAACCAACCATCTGTCATACATCCCTACACTAAAGAATGACTGCTTTATAGTTACATTCTCTGTATATTGTTTTACTCCAGTCCAGGCAAATTCATTACTATCAGACAGTCTAGCCAAATATTTGGGAAGTCTGGACCCTCTTTCTCTCTTTGCCTTTCTCTGTCATTTTCCAAGCTAATAAAAAGTCTAATTAAAAGACTTTAAATAAATATCTGCTAATTAAAACATTTTTTCAGGGAAAAAAACCAGGAACTATTACTACAGAAAACACATCCTAATATTATTTACTAGTATGATCAAGACAGGGGTAGATTTGTTCTTGTGGCTAAGGTCTACATAAGTTGTTCTGTTTTGTTTCTTGGTTGATTATACTTCTATAAAATGTCCCCAGGGAAGAACACCTGTAGTGTGAAACCATGTAAACCTGACAAATTATCCTGAGGGATTCTAATGTGCTAGATTTTACTCTTTATTACTCCCATTAAACCTGTATTTTTTCTCAAGGTAAGACAAGGTACCTCTTAAGAAAAGAAGACATTTTATCACTTGATCTAAATAGAACCAAGAGGCTGAAGTTTACTTGACAAATGCATTTTATCTACTGTTTCCTGAAATTTCACTTTTTATTTCCTGTTCTTAGCTTTTCTTAGTTCCCTCTATATGGACTTCAGTAGAAACATTCAAATCAAACTTCATAGCAATTATATTTGCTTGACGATTAGATCAAATTATACATGTCCACATGGACCTGAAGTAGTACCCTTCTTCCATACTTTATTTTGGTTTTTTAAAAGAGATTTAATCTTATGTTTTAAATCACTCTTTTTTTTTTTTTTTTTTTTCTTTTCCCTTTTGTGGTGGTTGGACTCCAGGGGCCCGCCAAAGCCATTCTATCACCCCCTTCTTTATCTGGACAGAGGAGAGAAAAAAGTAAATCAAAGGGCTCGTGGGTCGAGATAAGGACTGGGAGACATCATTTATCAGTTACCATCACAGGCAAAACAGACTCAACTTGATAAAATTAATTTAATTTATTATCAATCAAAATCAGAGAAGGAGAGGATAAAAACTGCTAAATCTTAAAATACCTTCCCCACACACCTCCCTTCTTCCCGGGCTCAACTTCACTCCCAATTTCTCTACCTACTTCCCCCCAGCAGTGCAGGAGTATGGGAATGAGGGTTGGGGTCAGTTCATCACACATTGTATCTGCCGATTCTTCTTCCTAGGGAGAGGATCACTTCTCTTCTCTTTCCCGCTACTGAGCTGCAGCCGTTTTTTTTTCCGTCTTAAATATGTTTTCACAGAGGCGCTTCCATCATCACTGATTGGCTTGGCCTTGGCCAGCAGCAGACACAGGGAAAACTTCTAGGAGTTTCTCATAGAAGCCACCCCTGTAGCCCCCCCACTACCAAGACCTTGCCACACAAACCCAATACACCTTTTGAAGCAAAATTCCAGAAAACAAGTACCATGTAGAAGTCTGTTAATTTTTCCATTTCTTCTCAGTTTTTGTGCTGAAAAGATGAAAGTTCTTATTTTTTAAAATCAGAGTGCTGCTCTGTGGCTCTTGAACAGGATGTGGCTCAGAAATAACTCATTTACAAGTCCATAGTGACTGTCTCATGTGACTAGCACGGTGATTTGCTGACGCAGATGTGTTTAGGGAAATCAGCTGAAGGGAATTAGCCTTCAGAGCTTAGTAAAGCTGATGATGCTGAGTCACTGTCAGATTTAGTTGCACACTCAATGCAATTCTCCATACAATAAAATTAAACTTGTGGGCTATACATACGTGTGTATATATATGTGTGTGTGTGTGTATATATATGTATATATAGCTAAATAGGAATGGGTATGGAATCACTCCCTCTACAGTGGGACTAGCTACACTAATTTGGGTAGCCCTCTTGATAATACACTTCCCTTGTAGACAGACAGTTGTAGCAGTTCCAAAAAAGGTTATAAAGGGAGATAATAACTGAGCAGTACACATGCTGAGGAGGTCAGTGTTCATATTCGCTCCTCACCCTTTTTTATACAACAGCAAAGAAGTACAGGAAGCCAGCCTTGTCTATCACTCATCATCCAGGCCCACAGCTCATCTTCTCTTCAGGTATCACTGGTCCATGGCACTTATCTTGTGGGGCTCAGTAATCTAAAGATTTATGTCTTATGGATAGGCCTTACCCTTAATCACATTTCTTTCCTCTAAAAATAAAACTGACCTCAGCTTTGTTATAATTTTAAGTGTGATTTTGTTAAAATAAAGCAATATAAGGTTGCAAGATAAAATCCCTTTCCAGTTGTCCCCTTCAATTAGGTGCAACTCCTCCATGACAATACCTGGTATTCAAAAATACATGGATTCTAACACTGGTGGTCACTTCCTCCGTTACTGGAATACTACGGTCATGAAAACAAATGCCTAAAATTATTCCTAATTTTTTTCCCTTCTATCAGATTTTATAGATGAAGAAAGAGTGATATGTGTCACTTCTATTCAGAAAGGTCACTTTCAATACAATGAAAAATACTGGAGGTGTAAAGGCTTATGATCAGCAAAAACTGATGAGAATTTGGTTTTTGGTGTTCTATATTAACGTGGTTTTATTCTTGTCTGTTCATTTATGTCTGTAGGAGTAGCAGGAAAAAAATGGGTTAGACCAGGACTGTTCGAAGGGACATAAGACAAAGAATTCATCCTATCTGGAATAAATAAAATAAATATCTTTCACCAGTAACAAATATAAATTATCTGTTTAATTCACAGGACCAAAAACTTTATTCGTAGAATAGCAATAGGCATTCTTGTAAATATAGCACTCCAGAATATACTACAGAGCCGGGAATCAGTGATGCTTAGTGCAAGATAATATAGTAACAGACAAAGAGAAAAGGTAAAAGCTAATACAGTGAAGCCCAAGACTGTAAAAATGATATCCAACGACTGATATGGAGATTTTTATAGTGCAACATGCAGCTCTAGACAAGGTTGGCCAAATGTTTATGTTAGAATTGACTATTTGAATGAATTTATGCCAGTTTAGACAAATATATAAATGACTAAATAGATTCCTCATATAGCTGAAAGCAGAGGATCTCTTATAAAGCTCAGAATCAGGCCCTTGAGGGTTTTTAATCTTTCACATGAAGCCAAGAAATATTTAAGTGTTTCAGCAAAGTTCATCTGCTTTTCTGATTGTTCAGTCTTGTAAATTCAAAGACAAAGTCAATGAAGTAATTCATTATGCCAATCAGAAGAGCTGAAAAGAATGTTGCATCAATGTCTATGAACTGAACCCATCAATTTTCTAAATCTGTGCATTCTGATAAAGGTTAGTCTGCAGTTAAAGTCATGCATTCATCTGTTCCTATTAAAGTTGGATGATTTAATTTTAATATTATTCTGAGAAGTGTGGAAAATGACACAACAATATTACCTAGCAATCTGTATTCAGTAAATGTATAAATAGAACATATACTACAAGGTCAGTCTAACTTTAGATAAAGTAATTTTCTACTGAAAAAGTTACAAATATTAAAACTTAGATGTACTGAAGAGATCAACATTCGTAATCATTCTCATTGTCATTCAAAACATCACAGTCTGTATAGCAAATCATAAATCATTTATATGCAAGATCTATTTTTCTACTTTCTTTTCCACTACTCCTGAAACCCATCATCAGAGCTGTATTCATTAACTCAGATAGCCCTTTAGCTCCAGTACACTACCAATATCAAGATTGCACTTTTATGCATGATATTTTTTTCCCACCATTAGTTATTATAGGGAAATGAATGCAATTTTCAATTCTGGAACTGAAAATAAGTGAAAGCTGAACATTCAATAATGTAGGTAAGGTGAGGGGTTTTTTTTTTCCTTTTTTTTTTTTCTCTAAACAGGTATCAGAACATAATTCCATAATGGGTGCAAGAAGAAAGTACATTTACAGGATGTGTTAAATGCTGACGTTTCTGTGCCTGTGGACTATTTTGACCTATGATAATTTAGAAAGTGCGATTAAGAAGTAAATTGACATCTACTTTTTTGGGAAAGCCTTTAATAGTGTGGAACTAAGCTGACATAACTTTGGACCTGTGAAGACCAAAATTACATGTCCCATCCTGTGTTGGGGTCAGGCTGAGATGGAGCTAGTTATCCTCATAGCAGCACACATAGTGCTGTGGTTTATACTGGTAGCTAGAAAGTTGTTGATAACACACCAGTGTTTTGGTGACTGCTGAGCAGTACTCACACAGCATCAAGGCTCCAACATCCCCCTCACTAGTAGCCTCTGGATGGGCAAGTTCTTAGGAGGCGACATATCCAAGACAGCTGACCAAAGCTGACCAAAGGGATATTCCATACAATATGGCATTGGCTGAGACGATATAAAAGCTAAGGGAAAGGAGCCAGGGGGTGAGGGGGCATTCATTTCTTATGACATTTGTCTTCTGGAGCAACTGCTATATGTACTGAAGCCCTGCTTCCTGCAAAGTGGCTGGACATTGCTGGCTGGTGGGAAGTAGAGAAAAAAATCTTTGTTTTCCTTTTGCTACAGCATGTGGCCTTTGCTTTTTCTTTTATTAAACTGCTTTTATCTTGACCCATGATGTTTTTTTTCTTTTCCATCTTATTTTCTCCCCGCATGTCCTGCTGGAGATGGGAGTGCCAGAGCAGCTTGCTGGCACCTAGCATCCAACCAAGGTCAACCCATCACACACCCATACCTTGAAGGACTTGTGCTGCTACCTGACTTAATTTAAAGTACCAGGTGCCTAAGCAATTTCTATCATTTTTCCTAAAAAAAACAGTTTAGTAACCAAGTCTGCCCCACTCCTCATGAAAGGTCAATCATCTTCAGAGATATTTAGGGAGAAAGATGCAATATAAAACTAATGCATACGTTCCTGGGTATTTTAACCATTTTAAAACAATTCCTGAAACTCTACAAAAGGCAGAAGTAAGGTCTGTAGATACCTAATTGTGGAGTCAGTTAACCAGTTGATCTGATGGAGTTTTAGTTAACTGACTTGTAGTACAGAAGGTAAGATTATTCTTTATTTAGAATTCACTTCTTCTGATGGACAATGGTAATAGAAGTTTTCAGATTACTGTAAGAAATGTTCTAAAATATGGATTATATTGATTTTTTAAAATGTGGTTAAAACATTAGAGTATTGTCTTTCCTAACATGTTGAGTTTTAAGGTTGATATTAAGATTAATAATGTGATTTTCCTGGTGTCAGCTCAGGTAGAGTTAATTTTCTTCCTAGTAGTTGTCATAGTGCTGTCTTTTGGGTTTAGTACTAGAAGAATGTTGATAATCCATGGATGTTTTAGTTGTTGCTAAGTAGCGCTTAGACTAGTCAAGGACTTTTTCAGCTTCCCCTGCTCTGCCAGGTGCATCAGAAGTTGGGAGGGGACACGGCCAAGACAAGGGACCCAAACTGGCCAAAGGGCTATTACATACCATATCATGCTCAGTATAGAAAATGTGTGAGTTGGCTGGGGAGCAGCAATTGCTACAAGGATACAGGTTGGGCATCGGTCAGTGGGTGGTGAGCAATCACATCATGCCTCACTTGTTTTGTATATTCTATTATTATTATTATTATTATTATTATTATTATTATTATTATTCCTCTGTTTTATTAAACTGTCTTTATCTCAACTCACATGTTTTTTTTTCTGATTCTCTCCCTCATCCCACTGGGGAGTAGGGGTGTGAGTGAATGGCTGTGTGCTGTTTAGCTGCCTGATGAGTTAAACCACAACAGTGATGACAATGGAAGATCCTCAAATTGCAAAGGAGGTAAGGAGAATCTAGATAAACAGTGACAATTGGGAAAAGTCACCGAATTGAAGAGAAAATAACTTCCAATATCAGTGAGTAGAAGAAACCAATACTTTGGATACAGAAGTATTCAACTGTGCTCAGTAACACTGCTCCTGAAGTGTTCAACTGAAAAGATTATTTAAACCAGAATGGTTTTTTAAATTAAATTATGCTGTTCTGACCATTTTCAGATTGCAAAATTTCAGTGGAGCCTGACAGAAATCTTCTAATTCCCTCATGTTCTAAAAGAAGCATAAGCAGAATAAATTGGGATACTATTTCAAATACAAAACTAGAAAAGTTATGAACAAATTCTAGAAGTACTTTATATGACACTGAACCTAATTATGTGTAATGAACAGCTAAAGAAATGTATGTATTTAAATGTCACCAAAATAACCATGTTCAGCAGAAATTTTCTAATGGCACCTCTACAACATTACAACTGTTCCACAACTATTATTAACTGGAAAGTCCTTATTATCACATGAAATGTTCTATTCTGAGTAAAATACAATTATATTCTATGTCTCCTTTGTATAGAGCAGTCTGTTGTCAGGAAACCTGTATGCAGAATAAGTTTTATATGCATCCCTACATAAGAAAAAATACCTGCTTCACTTATATTTTGCAGAGTTATTGACACTAAATTGGAGAGACATGGGTTTGATGGATGGACTGTTAGATGGATAAGGAATTGGCTGGATGGCCATGTCCAAAAAGTTACTGTCAACTACTCTGCGTCCAAGTGGAAACTAGTAATGAGTGGTGTCCCACAGGGGTCTGTATTGGGACTATACTATTCAATATCTTTATCAATGACATAGGCAGTGGGATTGACTGCACTCAGCAAGTTTGCACGTGACACCAAGATGATGCAGTTGATCCACTAGTGCCATCCAGAGGGACCTCAACAGGCTTGAGAAGTGGGTCCATGTGAATATCATGAAGTGTGAGGTCCTGCACCTGGGTTGGGGCAATCCCCAATAACAGTACAGACTGTGGGTTGAGTAGATTGAGATCAGGCTGCAGAGAACTTGAGGATACTTTTGGATGAAAATCTAGGATAAAATAGCATCCTGGAACAGTTTTTTACATGCTCATAGGAACCACTGAGGTTGGGCTGCCTGCAAGGGCAGGAGCCAGGAGTTGAGGGAGAGGAAGGCTGGCAGGGCAGTGTCTCGCTAACGGGTGCAGTCCTATGGTCTCCAGTCAGAAGAGCAAGGCTGTGATGGGAAGGATGGCTGGGGTCCTACACAGCCCAGTCATCACCATGTAGGTCCATAGTGATGAGACAGGTCTGTGGTGAAGCCAGGCAGTCAGTCCATGATTAAGGATCAGTGAGGCAGGCGGCCAGGCAGAGAGGCACAGTTGTAATATATCATAGGCTAGGGCAAAGGGTGAGGTTCTGAGCTTAGATTCATCTTTCAAGCAAAGCAGGTGAGACTCTGATGGGTCTTCTCACATCTTTTTCCCCATGCTTTGGTCTAAGGTTATACAGCTGCACCATATCAGAATTGCTTTTGAGCATGGGCAGATCTATGAGAAGGAGAGGGAAAGTTTGCGAAGCCTAGTGATGTGCTCAGGCCCCTGACTGTGTCAGTTCTTCCTTTAACACTGCTTTCTACAATGATACAACAACTATCTAAAAGACTAAAATGTTTAATTCTCTAAGAAATTAACTTCTACAAAAGTACCTACAAATACCACACAATAGTTCTGCACCAGTATGCTCAGCTCACAGACTATTGGCTCAACTACTGGTGCTTTATTGTCTTTAACTCTGATTTGCACTTATCTTAAATAGTCTATCTCATTTTAAGATCACAATCTCCCTAATCAAGAGCTATCCTTTAGATTTCTTATGCCCTACCACAAATAATTATTTTTCTATGACAGTGAATTTTTTGAAAGAACAGGAAATAAGCAATACTATATAATCTGAGGGTGGAAAAATTATATTTCAGAACAGTGTTTGAGATCATGAGCTCAAAAACCAGGGATGTAGAAAACAGATTCTGTCTGAGATATGTCTGAAATCTCTGGGGCCTACTATGGTTTAAATAAACGGTTCTGCTTATGTAGAGTGCTTGTTTCTTTAAACAAACAAAAAACAACAACAAAACCACTTAAGACTCAAAATTTTCAATTTAAAAAAAACTCTCACTAGAATGCTTGCAGATCTGCTTGATTAGCTGGACCTGTTGAGCAGTCAGATCTAATATAGATTGACAGATTGCTCTGGAGAGTTATAGTCTGGCAATGAGAGAATTACAGGATTTTTCAAAGAGAGATGAACAACTAGGAACTACTGCCTACAGATGTTATATCTGGACACTGAGTGTTCATTATCACAGAGTCAAGGAATGGCTGAGGTTGGAAGAGACCTCTGGAGTTCACCTGGTCCAAACCCCCTGCTCAAGCAGGGCCATCTATAGCCAGCTGCTGGGGACTGTATCTAGATGCCTTCTGAATATCTCCAAGGATGGAGACTCCACAACCTCTCTGGGAAACCTGTGCCAGTGCCGGATTACCCTCAGAGTAAAAATGTGTTTCCTGTTGTTCAGATGGATCATCCTGTGTTTCAGTTTGTGCCCATTGACTCTTGTCCTGTCACCACTGAAAAGAGCCTGGCTCCATCCTCTTGGCACCATCCTTTCAGGTATTTACAGACATTGATAAGATCCCCCCAAGTCTTCCCTTCTCCAGGCTAAACGGTCCCAACTCTTTCAGCTTTTCCTCAAAGAAGAGATGCTCCAGCTCCTTCATCATACTAGTGACCCTGTGTTGAGCTATCTCCAGTATGTCTCTCCTGTTTTGGTGAGCCCAGAACTGAACACAGCACTCCAAGTTCAACCTTATCATTGCTGATTAGAGGGGAAGGATCACCTCCATTGACCTACTGGCAACACTCCTCCCAAATACAAAATTCTGCTACTGCCATAAGAAAGTAGCAAAAAAATGGACAGTCATGATGTCTATATGTCTATACATATGTCTACATGTCTATACATCCATACATCTAGTCTACATCTTGTCTAAAACAAAAAATCCAATTATTTGTAAGCAGCTCCCTGTTCTATTGCTAAAGTAAGTATTTCCCTGGTTTACACCAATCTCTGTTCAGTCTATCCACTTTGACCAAAAATCCCAATGTTGTTGCTGCCTCCTGTCTCTCCTTTGAAACAATTTCCGAGCTGAAGCTTTGGGATAAGCCTGTATGGAACTTTCATAATGGTGGCTGAAGTTTTCTAGCAGGTCCAATTCAACTCCAACTTATGAGCATAAAAAGATGTGGATAAGGACTGAGTTAAGTTCAAGACTTGAATTAAAAGAGGGACTTTATAGATAATAAGAGAGATTTGGAATTAGATAAGCAGCAATTAATTTATAGAAGAACCTGGCAGATTAGATATCCCAGTTGTCTGGAAAGTGAGTGATACACATTTGAGAGTTGTAGAGACATACAGATATCTAAATGTATAGATATGTAGATATAGATGGCCACTAGTTGTGAACATGAAGATTATTAAGAGTACCTATGAAACTGTCTTTATCTCAGCCCGCGAGACTTCTCACTTTTACCCTTCCTGTTCTCTCCCCAGTCCCACTGAGGAGGAGTGAGCGAGCAGCTCTGTGGAACCTAGCTACCTACCTGGGCTAAACCACAACACACACAAAGGAAAACATGGATAAAAATAACTTGACTTATTTATCAATAGAATCAAACAAACAAACAAAGAAAAAAACCCAAACCCAAATACTTAAAGGAAAATTTCTTACAGCTATGTTAGATGCATGTCTTATGACTGCACATGGAATTGTGGATTTATCTGATTAGCTGAAAAGGCAATCCATGTGACTACCTTTTACTTAAACAACTGTCTCTTAGGCAGCAAAAAATAGAGGAAGTGAATTCCACAATAAAGTATTTTTGTAGTTTTGGGATAAATCTAAATAGGAAGAAAATTAAACTACTGAAGAAATGAAGAATCAAAATTGTTGACAGCCAAAGGAAAATTAGATAGCTATGCTCAAAAATAGACTTAATACAACTATAAGAAAAATATGAAGATTAAATAGAATTTCAGAAAATGGAAATAGTATTTCTGCATATATTAGTTAAAATGTTGCTAATCCAATAGAATATTAATGACAGAAAATAATCTAGGCAACTTTACATTAAGTACCAGATTCTTCAGACTACTTATTCAGAGGCTTGGACATAAAGCTAACCATTTTAAATGCAAAGTATTATAAGCATTTATTAATCTGTATAACCATGAAATAAAATCAGTATAATTCAGGATTAATCAGGTAAAATCAATGTTTACTTGATTTTCTTGTGCATTCCCTAAATCTGAACTGAAAATAAGCATTTTCTTAATTTTCACTATGTTCTTGCATTTAAGCTTCACAAGAAGCAAAAAAGCCTCTAATCACTTCCATTATTAACCCAAATAATCACTTCTTTCCAAACTACAACTCAAAATAAAATAGAACACAATCAAAGATTTTTTTTTTTTTTTTTTTTTTTTTTTGTAATTTAGATTTTCTAGCACCTATTTCAAATTAGTGTTTTTAACCAGAAGTGATTCCAGAAGTTTGGAATTGCAGAATGTGGCACAAACTTTCTTATGCTTCCTTTTTCACACACAGAATATTAGATAATGAGGTTCAGTGAGGCTACATGCTGGGTCCTGAACTTGGCTCACAACACCAGGCAATGCTACAGGCTTGGGGAAGAGTGGCTGGAAAGCTGCATGGTGGGAAAAGACCTGGGGTGTTTGTCAACAGCTGGCTGAAAATGAGCCAGCAGTGTGCCCAGGTAGCCAAGAAGTCCAATAGCATTCTGGTTTTAATCACAAATAGTGTGGCCAGCAGGACCAGGGGAGTCATCCTTGCCCTGTACTCAGTACTGGTGAGGCCACACCTCAAATACTGTGATCAGTTTTGGGCCCCTCACTACAAGAAAGACATTGAGGTGCTGCAACATGTCCAGAGGAGAGCCACAAAGCTGGTGAGGGGTCTGGAGCACAAGTCTTATGAGGAGCGGCTGAGGGAACTGGGGTTGTCTAGTCTGGAGAAGAGGAGGCTGAGGGGAGGCCTTATCACCCTCTACAACTGCCTGAAAGGAGGTTTTACCGAGGTGGGTGTCAGTCTCTTCTTCCAAGTAACAAGTGATAGGACAAGAGGAAATGGCCTCAAGTTGCACCAGGGGAAGTTTAGATGGGATATTAGGAAAAATTTCCTCACTGAGAGGGTCATAAGGCATTGGAACAGGCTGCCCAGGGAAGTGGTCCCCATCCCTGGTGGTATTTAAAAGATGTGTAGACGTGGTGCTTAGGTGCATGGTTTAGTGGTGGACTTGGCAGTGCTAGGTTGAACTTCATGATTGTAAGGGTTTTTTCCAACCTAAATGATTCTATGATTCTAAATGCAACATGGAAGGCAGAAAAAAGCAAAACAAAATAAAACTTCTTTTGTAATTTAAAAATTAATTTACTATGTAGACCTTAAGGGTAGAGATCCTCTACTTGGCCAAATAAATGAGGAATTCATCTTCTGAATCATTGTTCACTGGAAATAAGATTATTTATGATTTCTTGACATTACTCCTACTTATAAAAATTCTTCATTAGCAGTTATTCGTGATAGTAACATGTGTAGAGATGCTTGTACAAAGGAAATACATGAATAATACAAACCAGTTGTACTGTAATAAAATTGCTATTATATCTATTTTTCTGATGATTATAAACAGTTTTTTAAAGAGATAGGTCAATATATAGCAGAAGCGATAAGAATAGGTCTTGGCAAATTTAATGCACTCACAGTAGTGCATGAGGTGCAGGAGATCAGATACATTGTTGTGCTTCATCCTGGCAATGATTTAACATACATAATTAATCCCTAGGTAATTGACAGCTGTCTGTGTCTGAGTTTTGAGATGATACCAGCATTCGTTGTTCTTGACAGTGCTGTAATTAATTTTTTTCACCTATATAGTAAAGCTTTAAATCACTGTAAGTATTTGTATGTTTGCAGGTATATTTTATGTATGTGGATGTATTTATTTTTCCCTTTGTATTTTTGTGCCTATTTTGGATAAGAGATTGCTGTTCTTCATATTTCTACACTTCTGAATAGGATTTTGGACAAGCTGATTCTTAGGACATATCGTTAACAAAAAATTCCTGCAGCTTTGGGTGGTACCCTGCTTCTTCCTTCATACATCTATGTTCCTGATGTTTCTAGACATATTCCACCATGTTTCCATGGGTTGGGCAAACATCAGAAATCCAAGACAAATTATAATTGTGGAGATACATCATGTGTAATAAGGACTGGATTTAACTATCCATGTTCCAAAGACTTCATGTACTTCAATTAATGGGTTTTGGCCAGTGAATAAAAACAAATATGAATACATCAGAGTAAAATTTTAAGTATTCATTACCTGGAAATTTTTTAGCTTCAACACTTAATTTAAATTTTTTCCTCAAAAGGGACCAAATCTGGACATTACTTTTCTGTTAAAATATAAAATGTCTCTTCTTTCCCCCCTCTTTGGCTAAGCATTATAAATGTTCACATAGTCATAACATAAATACTCCATCTTCTTGAGCTGTTCTGAAATGTTACAGTCTGAATGACAACAATATTTATTATTCTTTATGGTTTTCTATTTGAGCACAATTACCCCAAAATTCAGACTCCCTGGATTCCCTTGTCTTTCTCCATTACAGTACAGAATAGTGACAGTGAATATTCTCAAGACTGTGGACTTGTAAAGATAGATTAAAACATTTTAGAACTTTTTTTTTTTAAGAAACTAATTTAAATGTGTATTTTAAGTATTATTTTTAACCTCCAAACATTCCCTTCTTGGTTAAGACATCACTGGAAATACTATGAAATACAATACTTATGAAATCAAACCCCCCTCTTTTGTAATAAATGTTACCTTTTAATTTTTTAAATTTTCCTCTCTTCCTCTTACCTCCCTTCCTTGGGTGAAAATATTCTATTTAATTGGATAAAGAACAGAATATAAAGTATTGACTATCAGTTATGTAGGACGTTCTTCATCTTTAATCTTGATGCAACTACTACTCTTAAAAGAAATTTCTTTCAGAAGAGAGACACATACTTGCTAATCAAGAGTGATTATTGTAAAGAAAAGGCAACATTTTGAAAGTCTAGAAGATAATCAGACTGTCTGATTGATGACATTTTACTCTTGTGGTAGTCTGCACAGAGCTAATAACAATCAGTATCAAATTATATATAAAGAGATTCTTAGAAGATCATGCATTTTCTTAAAGGAAATCTGTAGATCTACATTGCTTTCAATTTACATACTCTGAATATGTATCACTTTAACTAAAGAAAGACTTCTGTACGTCACAGGTCTATTCTATTCTGATATTAACTAAAGCTTTTACTTTTTAGTAACTTTGATGAATATAGGTGAATGAATAAGCTACAAAAAAAGGGTGATAACACCAATGTCTTTGGCATCAGGAGAACCAGCCCTGATTCCCAGCAGTTTTTATTGTTCGAAAAAGCAATCTGTTCTGTTTAACTGGGACTTATTTCCCAAGTTCTATTGACTTCCCTCACATAGCACAGAGAATATATTAGGCTCTAGTGGGGAAAAAAAAGAACAAACCCAATAACAAAGCAAACGAAAACCCTCATGTTGACCTTTGTTACACTGTATATACATGCACCTATAAATGCATTTTCATTTGTACCCTTTCACTTAGAATACACATCTATACATCTAAACCCAAAATTTTTTGGTTTAGACAAGATGTAGACTGAGGTCCAAACTCAGTTTATGAAAGAACTTACAGTGAAGGATAAGCATAACTGGGAGAGGTCACAGGCAAAACTGTTATTGATTTTCATATACGACCCCATCAGATGGCTGGAAGAACCATGGATATGGCCTAGGAAGAAAATTGCCTGAACACCTAATCTTTCTATTCATATTTCAGCTTCTCAAGGATCATAGACGAAGCCTTAGCAGAGAAATTCTCATTCAGTGTGGGTACAAAACAGTTTGCTACGATCTTTGGTACAGGCATAGTATTGAACCTTTAACAAATATCTTTATTTTTCAAGTTGTGCTTCAACCTTTGTGAAAATTCTGGTCACTATTTCCTACTATTTCCTACTGCTTTATGACTAATATCAGGCAGTCAATGATGTACAGGGTCTCATGGAAATTCAAGATACCACAGGAGAGTGCTTAATCAGCTTTGCCTCAGATGAAATACTTAAAATTAGACTGTGTAAAAAATCTTTCCTCAAGCTAGCTTCCCTGGGGCAGAGGTCTATGTATTTCAGCATCAGGAAGACCCTTGCTGATGGCACACTGTACAACAGTAGCCAAAGGATCTTCTCCTAGAACGTATATTTTTCCATTTAATCCAATTACTATTAGGTTTTCTAATAAATTAAAAATATTCTTGCTGGGCAAAGTGTCTATATACACTCACATGATTAAGGTCAACATGAAAAGTAACAGCAACATTTGAAATTGAGAAGCAATATCTCCAGGCAGTGTGTCCAAGATCCAGGTGGCACCACTCTGTAATAGTAACTACAGGAGCCTGGGGTGGGTGTCACAGCCAACAAAGGTAGAGGACCTGCAAGAGATTCTCATCAGAATTCAGTAGATACAGTCATCTTAGGAGAATGATATAGCCAAAGTATTTTTCTGACAAGTAAGTCACTATATTACGTAGGTAAATAAATTTAGATGTTATTACATAATAAGTACATGGACTGGTAGATACGTAGACTGAGACAATATATGTCTCCAGAAAGAGAGATAAGTTGAAGAGATGTAGAATGGTGTTTTCTGTGCCATATACTTCAGGCTTCCAGATATCAGCATCCTCAGAACTTACCAAACTAAAAGCCCATAAACCCTACCAAATTAATATTCTTAAATTCAGATACTTATTGTCTGAAGATGAATCCCACTCTTTAAGAAAAATGAGGCCAGGAATACTGAGGTCTATTCCTTTGATTAAATGTTCTACAGGTGAATAAAATACAAACAAGCAACACTGTCAAATTAAAATAAATTATATTTAACATTTTTAAAAATACATTAGAAGGTTGCCATGGTTGTATTAATAGTTTTCTCATATAAAATTTTTAAAACTTTATTTTGTTAGTATTCAGAATATCTATGCTTCACACTGAAGTGATGAAAAATCCATAAAAAGTTCCAACAGACGTCATTATGTCTGAGTGCTCATGACCTTTGAAATATGTTATTATTACTACTATTCTAGAGGAATGTATGAACCAATGTTTTTCTGTAACTCACTGTTATCTTATACCAGATATCTTGTTTTTAACCTCGGCCTGTTCCCATCAGTCAGTGGAATATAATTTCTGATGTCCACTTCTTCTGTGATGCTCCATTACTTATGCAGCCAATCTCTGCCTGAGAGGTTGTTGTCTTATCTGCTAGATAATATTATCTTTCAGTTTAAAGGAATCAGAAAATATTGATAATTAATTAGATAATTAATTATGGTCATATACATATAAAGTTAAAAACCAGCTTCTCTTAAATTTAGGGAGTAAGTAGAAATGTGACAATTACTTTGAATGTACAATGTATAACAATTCCTGTAATATAACAGCTTTTTCATATAAATTCTTCCTGAGAAGCAGGATGAAGGATGAGAGAAAAGGAAGACGCATGTAGGATTGGATGAAGGAAGGGGTACAGTTACTATGGTGATAATGAGCATATCCAGGCAAAATGTCATCTAAGGAGGTGCTACTGAATGACTGTGTAGTGTGCAATTCACTAAGTATAAATATCTTTGCATTCTGAAAATAAAATGACACATTTATAAATGTCCAAGTACTAAAGAAATTGTGGGTCTTTTCAGTTTAGTTGAGCTCCCTTTACTAATGTCTGAGTCCTCATGGTGCTGAAAGGTCATGACAGCACCGTTACATTTTTTCTGACCTCTCTTGCTTTTGCTCCCGTGCTTCAGTTCTGTACATTGTTCTGTTTGAGCACAGCAAGAATAAACTTAGAAAATAGCAAGAGATGTGTATACCTTCATATGCAACACTCAAAAATGAAGTTCAGAAGACAGGAAAAGAGAATATGCCATCAAAACAAACAAACAAACAAAAAACATACAAAATTCATGCTATAAAGGGGAGGTAAGAAGAGAAATAAGTGGTAAAAAAAAAAAAATCAGGTAAGGCAGTCAAAAGGAAACGATGTAATAGACTACCAAGAACATATTAGGCAGAAAATGTTGAATAAGGAAAATATTACTGAAAGAATAAACAAAAGGTTTAAGCAGCAGAAGCCTGACAAAGAGAATAAAAAGATTAGCTTTGGAAAATGGTGAAGAGGTCTAGAAAATAGTGGGTTGATCCAAAGGGCAAGGAAATTAGAAGTTTAAGTTAGCTTTCTTACTTATTTCTTGGTAAGGAGAAAAGAAAGATGTTAAGAGGTCAAAGAGGGGTGAAGTCAAAGCAGATAAAGAGAGAGAACACCAAGGAGCAGCAAGGCTGTTAGCAGATTGAATAGAAAGGCTGGGATAGATTTTAGGTGATGTTGCAAATGGAGGAGTGGCGGGATTTTGTATCAGCATGGATACTGATGAAGAAAGAGTTGAAAGAAATTTGAAACTGTAAACTTGGAGAAGCAAACCACAGCTACTGACAGTAGCGAAGCAGGAACTGAACAGAGATATTTGAAGCAATGAGAGGAAATCTATTTTTTGAGCTTTTCAGAGTGCGTGCTCCATTTTTCCGGTATAACCACAATTTTGCTACGCTAGGCTGATCTGGAGGTGGTTCATCTTTCTGACATGAGATAACATTCACTGTTTATGTAGAACCATTACTTCAATGTAATTATAAAAATTTGCTGATTATTGAGTACATTCAGCGGCCTCACACTTGGGTTGCTTGATTATTTATTTATTTATTTATCTTTAATTTAGGTAACTTACTACTTTACTTGTTTTTCATATTACTAAAGTAGAAATGCATTAATTAAAACATTTATAGAATTAATTATTTTTTAAGAAATTAATTAAAATCTGTAAAGTAAATTAAGCAATTCCTTCCATTTAAGTTTGGAGGTTAGCCTGTAATTTTAATAGAATATTTAATAGAATATTAAAATTTAGTAAAAATTACTTCTCCCTTTTAATTGGCTTGTTAATCACAATTAGTACTATGAAGAGTATTACATACAAGCTATTTTCTAATTCTTACCTAGCATATACCATAAAAAGCAAGAGTAAACTTTATTATGGAAATACTTATTAAAGAGATCAGTATTTCTTCAATTGCTGTACAGATCTGCTCTTCTTAGAGGCTAGAGATTCCAAACATGATTTCTTTTTCAGTTAGAACTGAGGAAAATGAAAAGAATAAAACAATGCAAAACTAGTCTAAAATAAGGAATAGAAAATATCAGGGCAAATAAAAAACTGTTTTCCGATTGTTACAAATTCTTATTATTGTTGTGGATCTAAGAAGGATTATGTATGACAAAACTGAAATTAAATGAAACACAATAATTACTCCATCTGAATATAAAAGTTTACCCACTTGAAGTTTTCCTGTAAATTTAAGGGAATATACAGACACCTCATGAGGCCACTTGTGATTTTCCATGAAAAGTGGTGGTGACCAGGAAACTTGATGAGCTAGTTCCAGAAGAAAAAACATGTCCGCTTATTTTCCAGAGGGGCAAGAATGAGGATCTAGGGAATGACAGGTGGGTCAGCCACATTCCAGAAGCTTATTTTCATGATCTGTCCTTGGAAAACTAAAAGAGACATGGGGTCAGTTCAAGTTTGAGACAATCTAAATATCTATGCCCTAAGGAATGACATTCAGCTCCACAATGTAGAGCCTTACATTTTGATGTCTGAACATACTTGTTTACATATGAACTAGGTATCTAAGTTTCCGTTATAGCCAGTAGTGATTTAGTCAACAGAGTCAATGAACACTTGAGTAATATTAATACCTATATCTTCATTATGTCTACACAATTATGTTTAGGGTTGTAAAATTTGAAACTAAATCTGACACAACACGTGATAAGAGAAACAAGTTGTTTCTAGACCTAATGGTTGTTTATAGAATCATAAAATAATTTAGGTTGGAAAAGACCCTTAAGATCATTGAGTCCAACAATTAACCTAACACTACCAAGTCCACCACTAAACCATGGGCCTGAGCAACACATCTAGATGTCTTTTAAATACCTCCAGGGATGGGGATTCAACCACTTCCCTGGGCAGCCTCTTCCAATGTTTAATAACCTCTCAGTAGAGATTTTTTCCTTAATATCCAGTCTAAACCTCCCCTGGTGCAACTTGAGGCCATTTCCTCTTGTCCTATTGCTTGTTACTTGGAAGAAGAGACTGACCCCCACCTCACTACAACCTTCTTTACCAGGCAGTTGTAGAGAGCGACAAGGTCTCCCCTGAGACTCCTTTTCTCCAGTCTAAACAACCCCAGTTCCTTCAGCTTCTCCTCATAAGAGCAACAACCCTTGCACCTTAGCTGTCACGTGGATCTCCGTGCCCTACCCCCACTGAGATGGCTAAGGTGCTGTGCGCATAAGCACAGAGACTTTCAGATGTGCTCCAGTGTACTCAGTACATCATGGAGCAGATGGAAGGACCTTGCTAGCGCACTGTCCCTCAAACATTGACATGCCATCCCATGGCTTATCACTAGCGAGCCTGGTTTTATCCCTTTTATAAAGAATTAGGTGTTTGTTTGGGGTTTTTGTTAAGTAACCTCTATTTTCTATCTCTAAAATCAATAAATAATTAGCATTTATACTGTTCTATCAAAGATGAAGTCTCTATAGTAAATGTGTTATGCATTAAAAATAATTTACTTTTTTGCATTACGTTTTCCCTTATGCTTCCCTCTTTTTATATTAAACATCACTATACTAGTAACTCTGGTTATGAATACGCATGTTGTCTGGAAAAGCATATTCAACCACAATTACAAGCTCCACATCCTGCTACAAAATTTGACTGAACACTAATTGCTCAGAATGAATATGTATGTGGAAAAACAAATACTAAAAGAAGGAAGTATATTCAAATTGAAACTGACTGACTTTTTCATTTCCTTTAAATTTCTATGAGAAAATTATATACATTTAAAGTCTCTGAGTGGCCCAATCAGTTAATTGTGACAAAGTCACTCTTTTATTTTTAATAGTACTTAAAGTGATTAGAAACTCAGAGATCACTTTTATCTGTTAACAGTAACAAGAGTTCTTATGTCATTTCTAGTGTAGTTGCTAAAATGCATGTACAGAGCATGAAAAGATTACTAAGATTATAATGACCACTTATTATTCAGAGGATTAATTTACAAAATAACAATGATTGTTTATCTGTTATTTTGCACATGGAATCCCTACAGATTTCTATGATAAAGCTTGAAATTTGCTTACCAGTGTAACAGATACAGTGCAATACCTAAAGGAATGAGGGATTGGCTTTTGAATATTAGAATAGGTCAAGAAATGAGTCATCTACAGGTAAATATTAAAAGATAGTAAGGAAAAAGGAAAAGCAAGTTCAAGAAATCTATAAAGACAAAATATATTTTTTTTTGCATTTCCCTATTACAAAATAAGTGCTCTGAAGGTAGATCAATAAAACAAAATAAATCATGCCAATTAAAAAAAAAATTCTTAATATGAAGGTAGTCTGTTCTTCTATAGGGAAAAGAAGATAATGGAGAATTAATGCTATCAAGTCTTATGATAATTTTAGGAAGGTTTTTTTTTCAGAAGAAGAGAAAGGAAACTTTTTTTTTAATCAAATTAGGATAAAATTAGAGCTAGGAATAAATGATAAACCTTTTTTCTTTTAAATCTGTATTTTGAAACATTAAAAATTATTTTAAAATTTCAGTTGAATCTGTCAAATTACTTCAGACAAAGTAAAAATAATCAAAGTTATTAAGATGTACTTTATGTTGTTTTATATTATTTTATCTTTATTAAGATATTTTCAAATAATTTTGATCACATCATTCATAATAAGAGCAAAAATAAGATTGTGATATGCTTAAGGAAAGTAAGGGCTAAGGAAGAATTTTGAGGAGTTTGATGCCACTTCCATTTAGTTCAAAACCTCATGATCAGGATCAGCCTCTGGGGTGTAGAAAGCTATTTGGTTTCAGGTTCATTTTCCATTCCAGCTAACTGAAACCATTGTTCTTAATCAATGAACAGTGTATATGACACCAGCTGGCAGAACATTCTGTAGTGCATGGATTTCATTCATATTTTCAAAGCTCTTTTGTTCAACTAGTAATTTACTAATTAAAGTAAGGACCAGATAGGGCTCCTGTCACTTAGACCTTTGCAATATAAGTCTCCACAGGTGAGCTAGTGACTCTATGTTCCTTCTTTACTCAGTGAAGAGAAATAAGCACTTCTAGGGTGTGATCTATTTCATCCTGAAGTAGATGTCAAAAATAGGTCAGGTGCATTTCTCCCTAAAAAGTGCCTCTCTTTCTCTATTGACTATAAAGAGAACTGAGGGTGACTAGCTCAGCTGTAGATGTCTGTATGGTAGACAACTAAAATTAGATAAAATTGATGCTACCCTGGATGTGTCAGCAAGTAATGCTGCAGGAGTTCAGATATCTGGTAATGAATGACCTAGTTTATGGTTACACTTGGGGACCAGGACCCTATTTTTCTGCATTGCTACTATCTTATTCTTGCTTTACCATCCTTTCAGGAGGAAAAGAGAACTAATTTGGGGCAATATTCAAGCAACTTTCTATTAGACTTGAATTATCTTGTATCTCAGATGCATATATCTTAATGGAAATTATATGCAGGACTGTTTTTCTTGTTACCTTCACTGTTCTGATATGTTCTTTAACACAATGAAAAAGAGAATAAAATGCTGATCAGAAGATGAATGTATGAAAATGTTAAAGGTTTGTATCTTAAAGCACATGTAAAAGTATCTTGAATAGCAGCAAATATTAAAAGATTGCTATGGTTGAAGTATAGTATAATTTTTATTAATAAACCATCTTTCCTTTAACAGTCTAATAAACACTTCTAGAAAACTATTTCTACATAAATCCTGTGTAATAAATATTCATCAAGCATATGATGAAATACTTCAAGTTAGATCTATACTACACATTTCTCTGTTCATGCAGTGTGGAATCAATATGTACATGCAGTAGGTCTAATGTTTGGGAGTTTCTGAACATGCGGAGATCATCTGTCTGGCCATTGCAGAATTAGTCTAACATATCCTGCATCAGACCTATAAAACATATACACCTAACCTGTGCTTGTGCAGTAAGATCGTTGTGAAGTTGTGTACCAGGATTTCTGGACAAGAAAAGATCCGTTGTCTTTCCTGAACAGATTTGATCCAGATTACATTGGATCTAGGGGTCATAAACCTTCTGACATTGGTTTGTCTGATTTAACTTCAGACAAGCTCACTAAAACCACCAACTCCTACCCAGAAGTTAAGCTTTTATGAGTTAAAGTCTGAGCTCAAGTAAAAATCTTGTTAAAATAAATTTTCAAATATGTAAATCCCTAAGGTAATATCAAGGAGTAAAAAAAAAAAAAAAAAAAAAAAAAGAGCTCCCCATCCTGTCAGATCTGCACAGGGATTAAGTTACTGTTGTGGTTGAACCCAGCAGGCAACTGAACACCACACAGCCACTCACTCGCTCCCCGCCGTCCCTCAGTGAGATGGGCAAGAGAATTGGAAAAAATGTAAAACACATGTATTGAGATAAAGACAGTGTAATAAAGAAGCAGAGGAAAAGAATAACAACAACAACAATAGTAACAGTAATAATAATAATAACAACAATAATTATAATAATAGTAATAAAATATACAGAATATACAAAACGAGTGACGCACAATGCAATTGCTCACCACCCGCTGACTGATGCCCAGCCCATCCTGAGCAGGGATCGCTGTCCCCCTAGCCAACTCCCCCCAAGCATGATGTCATATGGTATGGAATATTTGGTCACTTTGGCTGAGCATGGGGAGCTAAAAAGGTCCTTGACTAGTCTAAGCACTACTTAGCAACAACTAAAACATCAGCGTGTTATCAACATTCTCTAATACTAAATTCAAAACACGGCACTATACTAGCTATTAGGAAGAAAATTAACTCTATCCCAGCTGAAACCAGGACAGTATGGCAAATTAAGTTATTTCTAAATCACTATAGTAATGTCACTACTTTTACATAGTAGCTCAGCATCTCTTCAACAAATAGAGACTTGGTGTTAGTTCTCTTTCAGATGTTGGAAATCAAAAGTTAGTGTTGTTCACCATTCCCTCAGAATGCCATTCAATATTTTAATTTTCAGTCGGCAATCATCCATTGTACTTAGCCATTTGAGATCCCTTTTCTTTCTTGGATCTCTGCCTATAGCATTAAAAAAAACCCAAGCATTTGCTCTGCTTCTCTGCCTTCCCACATGATGCTCATGCTGAGCTGTGAAATCATCCAACAGAGATTTACTCGCTCACCGGCTTTACAGTGAGCTAAAGAGGAAGCATTAAAGATATTCTGTAACCTTCTGGCTGCAGCATACCTCTGCTTTCTGCCAATAAGAGGTAGTGACAGAGAGAAAAATATAATTCTCCAATTTGATCTTTTCCTTAAAGAAGGTAGTGGGGGAAAATCTGTGTGTCTCTTGCATTTTTAGCTCCTTTGTAGTCCAGGATTTCTTTTCGTATAAATTTCAAAGATGAACGCTTATCTGGTCTGTATCTGCTTTTCTTAGACAGGGTTGCTGCAGGAATAAAATAAAGTCTTTGTTTGCTAGATACATAACACTATTGCAATGCAGTTCTTTTGTACAGTAGAGGCAGATTAGCAAAGGACAGATTACAGTGGGAAAAATAAAGCATTGCTTCCATTTTAGATAGGAACACTGACCCTTACTGTAAATGACTCATTAGCCTCAAGAGGATTGAGTGTTCATACTTGATTGGTTTGAGAGTCTTCTCTTTTCATATCTGGATTTTTAAATCAAATTATGACTTTTAAGGTACTAAATTATAACTGTAGCTGCAAGCTCAACAGAATGAGAGAAGATAGATGTTATTAAGCTTTTGATTGACTATCCATTGCTGACGCCCTGCTCTTACTACAGTCTTGAACACAAATTATAACAAATCAAAGACTTATTAGGGACATTTTCTACATTAAAAAAAGGCTCATTACTAAGGAATATGCAAAGTAGGGCAGTGTCTCAAAAGGATTTAGGGCAGATTTAAATATAGAAGTGAGCCTTTTGAAACTAAATGGTTAGGCAGCTTTTGGACTATGCAGTTTGGGAAGTGGTTTTTGTTGATAAATGACTATTTACAACATCCATTATATTATAGAAAGGAGAAAGTTAATCTAATAAAGGGATTATGACATAATTCTATGAAGAAAGGAAAGGAGCTCGCACTCTTCAGATGTCCATGTTAGCATCTTCTATACAGTACCTTTATACAAAACTTCCTAAATCTTAATGTTCTGAAACAAGCTAGAGGCCAGAGAGAGGATTCTAGATTTTACCAGCACAGCACTGATGTCAAGTTGCTGCAAATGTGAAGTAGTCTGCATTCAATAGTAATGTTAATTAAATTCCTTTCTCCTGGAATAAAAGTGATGAAAAAATGGTATTTTGATGGTTTGACCTTGGCTGAATGCCAGGTGCCAGCGAGCCACTCTATCACTCCCCTCTTCAGCAGGGCAGGTGGGGAGAAAATGAGATTGAAAAGGAAGACAACTCATGGGTCAAGATAAAGGCTGTTTAATAAAAAGCAAAAGCAGTACAGTAACAAAAGTAAAACAAAGATTTTATTCTCTGCTTCCCATTAGCAGGTGATGTCCAGCCACTTCCCAGGAAGCAGGGCTTCAGTATACATAGCCATTCCTCAGGAAGACAAAATGTCATAAAAGATGAATGCCCCCCTTCTTCGTCCTTTTCCCTGAGCTTTTATATCTGAGCCAATGTCATATGGTATGGAATATCCCTTTGGTCGGTTTGGGTCAGGTGTCTTGGCTACGTCCCCTCCCAGCCCAGTGATGGTGGTGGTGGAATGTTGAAGACACAGCCTTGATGCTGTGCAAGCCCTGCTCAGCAGTAGCCAAAACACCTTTCTACATAGCAATGGAAAACACAGCACTATGCAGCTCAACCCAATACAGATATTCAAAGGCAAAAGTTTTGAATGTTTTCTGAAGTGTGGCATCTGAACTTCTACTTTTACTGGATGCACAGTTTTATTGCCTGTGTATAGAACAAGTTTAGCAGTTATGCAGCTTTCAGAGTAAGATTGAATGTGATCAGCCTGAAGTACAGAGAGAACTAATGTACATCTGCACCCATCTGTAGACATACCCTAGAAAGGCCAGTATATCCTTGAAAGAGTAATTAAAAACCACATTGATCCAATATATGCACACATTGCACAAATGGGAACAAGACCAAACTAAAGAAGACAAGGAGTCACAAGGTACTTCAAAACTGTTTAACTTTCAGAATGCTCAAAGCATTTTGTAAGACTCATCAGCTCCAAGTACATTTGGAGTATCAAGAAAATTATGAACTCTCAAAGAGATTCTTGCTATACATGATTTCTCAGTCAAAAGTATTATCTCAAGAGCTATCCAGACAAAAGTACTTATAGAAAATTGTGTAGTGTGTGCTCTGATGTTCTGTGTTCTCATTGTAACAAACTATTTATAGAGGTAGGCAGTGAATCAAATGCTTGCCATAAATTCAGATTAGCTTTGAGATGTGCCTGTTCAAGTCCATTACCTAGACTAGCTCTTTGGCTCACTTTCTGGTTTACTCCAAATTCTTAGTCCCTGACTAAATGCATTGCATGAATGTGAATTCATATCAGGTCTCTCATCTGGAGCAATGCCCTTGGTTCCTTCAAAAATGAAACCTAGTCATACCTGATAGGAACTTCTCCACTGGAAGAATAGAAAAGTACTCTGTCAAGTTTAGCTCCATCTTCCTGGTGCAGTAAACAAACAATAATCCAGAGGGTCCTGGTCATTCAAACATCTCTTCTTGCTCTTATGCCATGCTATGTTATCCAATATGTATCTTCAGGGTCATTCTGGTAGATGTCAGCACAATTAAGTTTTGAGACTCTGAACTGAAAACAAACAATCAAACAATAAAACCACCTCCTCTTCCCAGATAATAACTGTGCCTGAAAACCACAGGTATATCACTTGAGAATAAAAGAAAAGACTTGTATGAAAAGTTATGAAGTGAAAATGTCATCAGCTTGTCTAAAGTGATGATCTCTACAGCAGTACCAGTAGCCAAACAAAAGGGCAGACAAACAGTGAGTATTTGTATCTAATTTTAAAATGAGGAAGACTTAGTAGACAAAGGTAGCTTTACTTTGGAAAGCAACATGTTAACAAGACCACATTCAAAGACAAGCTGTTTACAAAAAGCTATCTTTGGCCACAACTTCATATCTGACGGGCAGGTATTAGAAGTGATTCTAAAAGAATTCCTTGTCATTTCTAATGAAGGAACAAGTGCAAACTTCATTCTGGGAGATGGTACAAAATCTCTTGTTTCTTTCACTTTTTTACCTCTACAACATATTTCCTTCTTACATAGAGTGAGTATTAGCCTAATGTTCTTCTCTGGAAAGCAGACTTGAATACTGAGTAAGGCATTTTACTTCATTGTCATAAGGACACAGTAAGAAGACATTTATCTTGGTCTTGTTAGACAGCTACTGAAGTGAGATTAGTGCATATTCCCTTAGTAGTTCTCTATATGCTCCACAAATACATTGATTAATATGGCTTTGGCTAGCTGCTGCCTTAAGATCAGGAAAGAAATATCCCGATTTTATTTTGTTTCTACTTTTCTAAGGAAAGAAAGGAAAAGACTTTAAGGAACTTAGCAGAATCTGGATGAATGAATGCAGACATAGGTTTCATTCTATCCACATCTCCCATAATCTATTTGATATGTTTAAATTTGGATCATATGAACTGCAGCCTAGTAATTTCTTCATGCTGATTATAAATTGAGCTGATGGTCACATGTTCTTGCTCATATCTGCAAGCAGATCAATCACATTTGTGCTACTGTGAAATCAGAAATTCCCTTGGATGTGTCTGCATTCTACAAAGGTCATATATTAGGATACCATTTTCTTCCAGGAAAAGCAACGAAGTTTTAATATGCAGGAACAGTAAATCACAGAGGAAGAAGTCTGACAAGGCAACAGCAACAGAGGAAGAGAAAATACAGGACAGCTGTGAATACAATTTGCAAATTTTGTATGTTTTTTAATTAGAAGTATAAACAAAAACATTAAATACCAGTCTCTGCTGACTATTTGCTTCATGGATAGTATTGATTACAGATAAAAATACACTTAATAACAGTCAAATTTACAACTAACATAAGCCAAGGCTTTCTCATGTGCCTCTTTTTATGTGCAGATATAGAGAACCTGCCAAAGGAAGTTCTGGTTTCTGCCAAGGGTACACAGGTTCTCAACAGTTCTTGTCATCAAAAAGACCTGTATTATTGTTAAAAATGAATGCATTTTACAGAGACAGTAGTGCTATACAATGACTAAGCATTGAACTCCTGTCCCACCTTTTGACGCCGTCAAGATGGGAAGAAACTGGTCAGAGGCCAAAATATGAATGAGTTTACATAAGTATATAATCAAAATTTAATAATCAGTAGTTGTTAAACACAGAGGTCCACATGAAATCATCACTCAGGGAGTTCCTAAACTTCTGACTAATGGAAGTTGGGGTGACAGGGCTTCAGAAAGGTCCTCTAGATTTTTTTTATTCTGTATTTCTCTCAGCAGCTATTGCCTGTTCTTGGATCTGCATATTCCAAGACAGCTCTTCGATCTCACCCAACTTAATAATTTTTTATAGTAACAAATCAGGCTTCTTGTCATTCTTTCTATTTTCTGAGAGTGCCAAATTATTCAGTCCACTTTCCTTAAGTTCGGCTGCTACTAGGTTATACACATGGCTTTTCTTGAGAGCCTAAATTTGAATGTAATTCTGTCTCCAGTAAGAAAGTTTCTCAGATTATAAACCTCCCTGGTTTCTGCATAAATACTTCTATCACTAAGAATTTACAGCAGTGAGTCTTTCAGATCTAGCATCAATGTGCCATAAGTATAAAGGCAAAGGGAGGAATCAGAAAGCAAGCTAGATGTGTTGTACACTGGCAGCACACAAAGAATGCATTTTTATCTGAAAACATATTCTTTTGAAACTGTTCTTTGTGAACATCTGAGAAGTGCTTGAGCATTTCTCTCTTGCCTGCATCTGATATAAAATTAATGCTGAATGTTTTTCTAAGGCAGATTCAGCAAGAGCTGAGACAAGAACAAGGAAGAAAAGTAAAGATGACAAAATGCAATTCCATTGTTTCAGATATAGTTACTATTGATTGTAGACTGATGTCTTAAAGTTGTCATGGTGTAACACCATACAGAAGCTTCACAACTTTTTCTTGTGATTACGCCTATAGCCATGACATGCTGTTATGATAGAGAGACACTGAGTGTGATTTCAAACAGGAAACCCTTACCTTGGCTTTTGGAGTATAGTTCAGACAAATCAATCTCTCACAAGTGGTATTCCCCAAGGCTCAGTGTTGGGGCCAGTCTGTTTCATATCTTTATCAATGACCTGGGTGAGGGGATTGAGTGCACCCTCAGCAAGTTTTCAGATGTCACTAAGCTGGATGGAAGCATTGATCTGCTTGAGGGTAGGAAGGCTCTACAGAGTGACTTAGATAAGGTGGATCATTGGTCTTCAGCCAGTGGCATGAAGATCAACAAGGCCAAATGCTGGGTTCTGCACTTGCATCACAACAACCCCATGCAACGCTACAGGCTTGGGGAAGAGTGGCTGGAAAGCTGCTTGGCAGAGAGGGATCTGGGGGTACCAGTCAACAGGTGACTGAATACGAGCCAGCAGTGTACACAGGTGGCCAAGAGGGCCAACAGCATCCTGGCTTGTATCAGAAATAGTGTGGCCAGCAGGACCAGGGAAGTCATCTTTCCCCTGTACTCGGCATTGGTGAGGTCACACCTCAAATACTGTGTTCAGGTTTGGGCCCCTCACTACAAGAAGGACAGTGAGTTTCTGGAGCATGTCCAGAGAAGGGCAATGAAGTTGGTGGGGGGTCTGGAGCACAAGTCTTGTGAGGAGTGGCTGAGGGAACTGGTGGTGTTTAGTCTGTAGAGGAGGAGGCTGAGGGGAGGCCTTATCACCTATCATCAAGTACCTGAAAGGAGGTGGTAGCGAGGTGGGTGTTCGTCACTTCTCCCAAGTAACATGTGATAGGACAAGAGGAAATGGCTTCAAGTTATGCCAGGGGAGCTTTAGATTGGATACTAGGAAAAATTTCTTCACTGAGAGGGTTATCAGGCATTGGAACAGGCTGCCCAGGGAAGTGGTTGAGCCACCATCCCTGGAGGTATTTAAAAGATGGGTAGATGAAATGCTTAGAGACATGGTTTAGTTGTGGACAGGTATGGTTGGACTTGATAATCTTAAAGGTCTTTTCCAAACAAATGATTCTATGATTCTACGAATTGGCAAAATAAATCAAAGAGCCAAAATTCTAGGCAATTCTGTCTTACTCTGTCTCCTCACTCCTACTCAAAAGAATTCTCACCCACTTATGGCACATATGAAAAGAAGAAATTTGAGACAACTGTAGAGGGCTGACAAACACAAAGTCTATTCTTCTGAGTAGCAGCTGGACAAAAGACAGGATATCCTGGTGTACCACTGGTGGCAGTGGACACTTATGCTTTGGCAACTGAATTAAGCTACTAGCTAAATTTAGATGTCTGCATCTTGGAACTGAATGCCATCCTCAGAATCCTCCTAATACTAGACAGTTAATATTGTATTATTGTATTATTTCACTATTAGCCCCCTTATTCAGATTTTGAACATTTCATTTGAGCTATTAATATAATGAAAAGCTATATGCTATAATAATATGAATCTGAAATTAATCTGAAATTAATCTGTCTCAAATGGAATATACCGGATAGTACAGGAAGGACCGAAAGAACTGTGAAAAACAGAAAATCAAATTGCAAATAAGAAAAATTCCTGGAGAAAGAATCCTACAAGTATACCTGGAGTCTCTCCTCAAATTGTTTATCTGAAATATTTTAATGATTAAAGGTGAGTACATACTATTATTCTTCCACTCAAACAGATAACAATGGCAATATTCTTATTTAAAAACATGGAACACTAACAGATTTTTGATTTTTTTTTATGCTGGCCACACTGGTTAACAGAAAATCAAATTGCAAATAAGAAAAATTCCTGGAGAAAGAATCCTACAAGTATACCTGGAGTCTCTCCTCAAATTGTTTATCTGAAATATTTTAATGATTAAAGGTGAGTACATACTATTATTCTTCCACTCAAACAGATAACAATGGCAATATTCTTATTTAAAAACATGGAACACTAACAGATTTTTGATTTTTTTTTATGCTGGCCACACTGGTTCCAGGTCCTGCTGATATATTTCCCTCTAACTATATAATTTCATGGGGGTTTGTAGGATAATAGAAAATTTTCATTTTTTTTCATTTCTGATTTTATTAAAAATTTTTTTCCAGATTCAACCTTAATGCCAAGTGCATGACAGTTGGCTTTAACTCTTTAGTCAAATCCAAGAGTCTTTGTCTTTTTTTTCTACAAATGATATTTTCAAACCTAGTGAGAAACATTTCCTGACTGAATACAAACATTAAAGAAAACGCATAAAAAATTAGGGAAGTTATTAGTTGTTTCTCTCTGTATCTAGGTAATTTTAGGGTATATGACTATACTGATAAGGGTTGGTGGGTAATATTCTGGAGCACTGCAGTATGCAGCAGAATTTATTACTCACAGGTGAAGATTCCTGTTTATGAAAACTTGAAAAATGTCTCTATTCTAAACATCAGTCTTGTATCAACAATGTATAATAGGCAAGAATGCTAAATTTTTTTGTTTCCATTAGCATAGCAAGTCTAAGATAGGGAGGGAAAATTAATTGTGGATTTTTTTTTTAGCTTTATTTCCACTGGTCAGACAGTCATGTATCAGCTAGACACATTGTAGAAGGTATGATAAGTGAAGCAACCATTTGAATATTTGTGTAGTGAGACGATCACTTCCTTTAAGTTTTACTGTTACACACATTTGCAAGTCAGATTATTGTAATAGACCTGATCCAATGCTGAATGAGGTTAGGTAAAAGAATTCAAAAGACTTTAAAAAGCTTTGAATCTGATCTTACATGTGTAAGAAAATAACATCAGAATCAAATGGTGTTTCACAAATAGGCTTACTGGAAGCATAAACAAATAAAGAGTATATAGCCTCACATTTAAATTATACTAAGTGCACAACAGACATATGCCTACCTAAACAGAGGAGGATGTCAAAGCACTGTTCCTTGTAAAAATTATTTTGAAGATAATGTATAAATGTACTAATAGCTTAGATTTATGATAAGTCAAAGGGTAAATTGATCAGATTTTAAAATCTCTGTCTCTAAATGACTGTACAGTTATTTCAGCCTGGACTTGGGTTCTTATTAGCACAGTAGTCATTACAGGGTCATAGTGCCTTTTTGATTTTACTGAAGTTATTAATTTTTACCTAATAGCTTTGTGAATCAGATAAAATATATACGTTACACATCTCTCTTGTTCTCTCACTCATTATAATGTTATGGTCATATTGCAGTAGGAAGTGTCCCAGAGCGTTTTTCAGAACTACCTCTGAAATATCTATTGCATTTTTTGAGTGTTGCACTTTATATTCAGTGCTGGACACTGTTTCTGCATTTACAGAGAGTATATCTTCCTGAATCTGGAAATTAACCTTGTATAAAAAACTACACTCATGCTAAGTTTCATAAATGTCGTGGGTGTTTGCCTCCTCCAGTCCTTTTTGAAAGTTATCAGTGTTATTTCAATTTTTTTACATGCTAGAGATGGACATATTATACATTATAAGACGGAAAATTTATTAGGATAGTTACATGAGCTAAGCACTCGTAATTAATGAATATGGAAGATAAATACAGATATTACATAGTAGAATGACATTTCAGGTATGTGTTAAACATATAAATATTTCAGTCAGTCATTTAACCAGAATGTTAATAATATTTATACTAGTATCAGTGAGACTGTGTATTGGGTTTGCACAGCAAGGTTTTGATAGTGAGGAGGCTATGGTGAAGAGGATGGTGAGGCAAGCTGTCCCCCTGCAACCCATGGAGATTAACAATGGAGCAGATCTCCACCTGCAGCCTGTGGAGGACCCCAAGCAGGAGCAGGTGGATGCCCAAAGGAGGCTGCGTCCTCGTGGGAAGCCCACACTGGAGCAGGTTCATGGCAGGACTTGTGGACTTGTGGAGACAGGAGCCCATGCTGGAACAGGTTTGCTGGCAGAACTTGTAACCCCACAGGGGACCCATGCTGGAGCAGTCTGTTCCTGAAGGACTGCACCCCATGGAAGGGACCCGTGTTGGAACAGTTAATGAAGAACTGTAGCCTGTGGAAAAGACTCATGTTGGAGAAGTTTATGGGAGGGACCCTATACTGGCAGAGGGGAAGAGGGAGAGGAGGAAGGAGAAGTAGAAACAATGTCTGATGAAGTGACTGCAACTGGCATTCCGCATTCCACGGTGCCACTCGGGGAGGAGGTAAAGAGATGGGAAGTAAAGTTGAGCCTGGGAAAAAGGAATGGGTGGAGGGAAGGTGTTTTGAGATTTGGGTTTATTTCTCATTATCCTACTCTGACTCTATTGTCAATAAATTAAGTTAATTTCCCTAAGTCCCTAGTATCTGCATATGTATATGTATATATGTGTACATTTACACATGTACATGTGTACAATTTAGAAAATATTTAAGTATTTTTCAATATTCCATGCAAATATGTCTGTTGCTTGACATTCATTTTTTCTGGAGGGTTAATTTAGGAAAAACATGAGAAAGAGGGAGAAATGATCTGTTAGTGAGAGACCTGAGTTTTGCCTTTCTTTTTGTGCTACTTCATCTTGAACTGCTTCACAGAAAAATATAATGATGTCAGACATCACGCCTCATTTCGCATCAGTGTATACCATGTCTCATTCCTCATAAGTGTACTTACATATTCATCCTTTCAAAGCTGACAGCACTACACAGTTCTAGCTGTGGGGAAAAGAAGGGGAACAAGTTCCACATTTGAGGATCCCTCACAGCAGAAGGCTCATACTTGCTGTGGAGCTCTAGCTCATATACCCTAGCTGATCCCACTGCAACTGTGTAGCTTAAATGAGAACACGATTAACTCAAACAAACAAAAAAAGAAATTCCACATATTACAACTGTGCGATTTAAAATGCTGAACTACAACCAAAATTTTGTCAGGAATCAGCACCATTTCCTGAGAAGTACTACTTTATATGCCATTTACACAAAGATGCTATTCAACCGTTAGACTGATGCATTCACTTATTTCAGCTCAAAATGCCTCAATGTGCAACCCCATCAAGTCTCCAGGTAAAAAAAACCACAGAAGACAGAAGTAACAACCATATTGTTCCCATCTTGTAGCCAGACACAAATAAGAAATGCCTTTTGGTTACAGCTGCTAAATAATGTTCCAAATATGTTTGTATTAAGGAAAACTTCAGTACTTGCAACTTAAATAAAAATGTTTGTTATGAGTCAGACGACTATATAAAGCAGATGATGAAGTTACAGTAGATTGGAATAGGATATATGAATTGGATAACTAGGTTTATTCTGTTTAGATTCTTATTAGATTTTCACCACAAATATTTTTTCAACTTCCATTTTATTTCTTTTCTCTGTGTTCTTTTCTGCCTGGATATTTTACCACCTTGCCTCTCAGCCATCTAACTTGCATCCTTTTCTCTGTCATATTTTTGCTCTCCCTCCTAGGTTAAAACAGAACTTTTGACCTCCAAAATCTCAGATGCAGAGAATTATATGAGTTATTCAGCAATGGTTGCAGGACATGTGACACATCCCAGGGCAAAGAGGTATGTGGCTTTGAGACCTGTTTGTTCTAGTCTGATCCTGGACCAGCAATTGAATGATACAATGTTTCCATATATGTTGGAGCATCCTGATAGCTGTTTTATATTACATATCAACCAGTGGTCCTGAAATTCTGATATGACAGGAAGTTTTGCTGGAAAGATATAGCTAAAGCTCATTTCATAATCCCTACATTAGGTACAGAAGAAAGAGTACTCCAGATCTTTGCTAAGCCACTGAGATAGCCCCTTGAAAAGCTATTAATATGCTGGCCTTACAGCCTGTCTTTGCAACGGTGAGAAGAACTCAGCTTGAATGCCAAGGCAAATGATGGACCATTCATCTCTAGCAAAAATTAAAAAAGTATATACTTGTACATAATGCTGCAGACTGAAAAGTAAAATAGAAATAAATATCCTTTTCTTCAGTCTATTTTTAATTCCTTAAAGTAAAAATGTTACTGTTGTAAAAAAAGAGAAGAGTTCTGTCTTAGATGAACAAAAATATTGATTCATTCCTCACCATTGTTACTATGATAAGAATTTAGGGTGAAAATTAATGCAGAACAGAAAACAAAACAAAACAAAACAGAAATCCAGGCAGAAGTCAATTTAAGAAGTATCTATTCCTTTAGATAGTGTTCTGTTTCTGCATTATCTGTTGCATAGCAAAAAACCCAACCAAGCAAACTAAAAAAAACTAGTCATTTGCAAATACATTTCAGTTCACTAATTTTGTCAAGATCAAACCCAGACAAAACCACTAGCAGGTATTTTGAAGTTTGGACTTGGAGAGAACTCAGATGGCTAAGATTTCCAGAAAGACCTCTAGGATATCTTAACCCTCTACACATCCATACTAAGGCTCTGAGCATGTTTGGAAGCTCCTCAGTCTTGTGACATAGGCTCTCTACTTGTCTTGCCTGAAAGGCTGATCTGTTAATATTATTTTGACTACCACAAATAATCTAATAATTTTCAATGCATCTACTAGTAAGGCGGCAGCAGGCAGCTCCAGCTTTTGTACATCATCATAGTGGTAAAAGCATTTTTCCCCACAATGAGAGATTTATTGCTAGTGCCCTCCACTTTTTTCAGTGGCTCTTAAATCTTTTTATAGATTGCACATAGTATCTTGGCACCTAACTTAGGTGGTATGGTTTGCCTCGTTGGAGTTTAGTCACTGCATTTTAGATGATTCAGTGGATGTTCCTTAATCCACGGTCCTTCATCTATTAGTGTAATACATTCCATTTGGAAATGTCTGAGGCAAAATGTCTAGTAAAGAAGTATTGTTTTCATTTGCTCTCCCTTCCTCTGCTGCCCTCTGGAAATTAAAATTCCTTGCAGAGTAAAGAAATCCTGACTTTATGTCCATTTTAATGTCCTGAGACTGCTAACCATAAAAGTATTTTTTTATGTAATGAACTATCTCTAAGACTTGTACTAAGATTGCAAAAGTAATTTTGGATAAGAAAAAGCAGCAATGAAGAAGGGCAGAGGATGAGAACAGATGCAAGGAGGCATAGGAAACAAACAAAAAAATAAACAAACAAAACTCACTTGAGTTGCAGAAAGTTGTATGAAAGCTGCTGGGACTCAATAGCGTGTAGCAAAATTGAAAATCATTATTAGCTACACTCAGTATTCTGAGTTTTTTAGTTTGAGTTTGTAACTTCCCCAGAATAAAATAATCAAATATTTAAGTTCATTTTATGTTGTATTGTTTTTTTATGTTTATATAGTTTATTTTGCTTGCATTCCTCTTTAGAAGAATGATAAAGGATTGTTTTTTCATAAAGACAAAACTTGTTTTTCTCCTTGAGATGAAAGTCTAATGGAAGAGAATTAGGACTCATGGGATATAGTTGCAGTGGAGGAGGAATGCACACTTCCACAGGGTATGCTATATTTACTCTATGTACATGTTGAGCTTAGAAGCTTAGGCTTCACCTAGAAGATAACTTTGACTATGAATTGTGGGAGTGAAGAGCTCATTCAAGCTGCTTCAGAATACATTATAATGAAGGTGATACTGCTTGTACACCTTTCACCATCCCTCTTTCCTGCCCTGTGTACCAGTGAACCTTGAATAAATGAACAGAGAGCAGATGAGGTATGCATCAAAAAGGACCTTTAGGGAACACTATAGTCCCATCTTTCCCTGGGTGTTGAAAAGGCATTTAATGAAGTACACCACGATTTCCACACATACTCTGTGGCTGGGTTTTATTTCAGAAGACAGACTTAGAACTCAGCAACATCATTTTCTACACACCAAATAATGGAGTGTTAAAGGTACTCACAACTTATTCATTATGTAGTGTGACTTAGAAATCTTGAGAGATCCTCTTAACAGGACTGGGCACATTGAGATGATGGAAATTCTACTTCATGTAGACACTTGAAATATTGCTAGAGGTTGGTACTGCTCCAAGACTGACAAACTAGAATATTTTCCTGATGATAGGCTGCTGAGTATTTTACACTAAAAATGGCAGGACTCTGTTTTATTTCAAAACACAGGCAAGGTACAATGTGATCATGTTATCTCATCATTCAATAACTTATATTTAAAAATCAGTTGAAAACTTGAATCACATTTTCCCTTGTTCTTCTCTTTGTTAGAGTAGGCAGTCTAGTTTCTTTAACCTTCTTTCACTAATTGTGATTTTCATATCTCTGATTATTGTCATTGTTTTCTTTAACTTATATGCTCGTTGTCTCTTCCTTTGAAACTTTTTTTGAGGTATAGACATAACAGCCAGTTGTGCAGTGTGACAGACAGTTTACTCAGCCTATGCTGGAAGAGATGGACTGAGCAGCACTGTGTTAACAATTGGGTGTCCCACTGCCAGGGTGCCATGATGGCTGATGGCTCCCCATGGCGCAGGCACCAGGACCTGCCAGAGCTGTGTGGGCTTGAGGAGAGGAAGGGCCCAGGGCATCTCTGGGGAGTGTCAGAGACCAGGTGGGTTTCAGGGGACCACTAAGGCCTATTAGTGCACTCAGGGCCCTAACAGCCACTTAAAGGAAGTCACTGATGAGGTCAGCTATAAAGAAGAGGTAACAGACCATCAACTGGGTCCCCCACAGTGGTATCAGGAATAATAATTTTTGTCTCTCTTAGAGACTTACGTGGAATGTCAGTCTGAGAATATTATTTTCTCTTATATCATAGGCTCTTCTCATTCTCCTGAGTATAAGCAGGTCATGCATTACCATATGGCCATTTGAGTAGGTGAGGAAGAAAAATGGGCAGACCTAAGGAAACTGGGAAACTTTGGGAGGAGAATTTTGGAAAGCAGAAGTTAATCAGTCATCAGAATATCAAAATGGCAATATCACAGAATCACAGAATGGCGGGGGGTGGAAGGGATCTCTGGAGATCATCTAATCCAACCCTCCTGTTAAAGCAGGTTCACCTAGAGCAGGTTGCACAGGACATCGTCCAAGTGGGTTTGGAACATCTCCAGAGAAGGAGACTCCACAAACCCCCCGGGAAGCCTGCTCCAGTCCTCTGTCACCCTCCAAGTAAAGAAGTTCTTCCGCGTATTCAACTGAAACCTCCTATGTTCAGTTTGTGCCCATTGCCCCTTGTCCTGTTGCTGGGCACCACTGAGAAGAACCACCCTTAAGATATTTATAAGATCCCTTCTCAGTCTTCTCTTCTTCAGGCTAAACAAGCCCAGCTCCCTCAGCCTTTCCTCATAGGGGAGATGCTCCAGTCCCTTTATCATCTTTGTTGCTCTCCTCTGGACTCTCTCGAGGAGTTCTTAATCTTTCTTGAACCGGGGAGCCCAGAACTGGACACAGCACTCCGGGTGGGGTCTCACCAGGGCAGAGTAGAGGGGGAGGAGAACCTCCCTCGACCTGCTGGCCACACTCCTCTTAATGCACCCCAGGATACCATTGGCCTTCTTGGCAACAAGGGCACATTGCTGGCTCATGGTCAGCTTATTGTCCACCAGGACTCCCAGGTCCCTCTCAGCAGAGCTGCTTTCCAGCAGGTCAGCCCCCAGCCTGTACTGGTGCATGGGGTTTGACCTCCCCAGGTGCAGCACTCGACACTTGTCCTTGTTAAACTTCATCAGGTTCCTCTCCGCCCAACTCTCCAGCCTCTCCAGGTCCCACTGAATGGTAGCACAGCCTGCCGGTATATCATCAGCCACTCCTCCCAGTTTTGTGTCAACAGTGAACTTGCCGATGGTACACTGTGTCCCCTCGTCCAGGTCATTGATGAATAAATTGAACGTGACTGGGCTGAGTACTGAGCCCTGGGGAACTCCACTAGCTACCGGCCTCCAACTAGACTCCACACTGCTGATCAGAACCCTCTGAGCCCTGTTGTTCAGCCAGTTCCCAGCCCACCTCACTGTCCACTCATCCAACCCACACTTCCTGAGCTTTCCTATGAGGATGTTATGGGAAACAGTATCAAAAGCCTTGCTGAAGTCAAGGTAGACAACATCCACCCCTCATCTACCCAGCTGGTCATGCCATCATAGAAGGCTATCAGATTGGTCAGGCATGATTTCCCCTTAATATGGGAGAAAGTAAGCAGTACGTTGGCACAAACTTTTAGTAAGATACTGTTGTATCTTTGTGTCCTTTCAGGGACTAGAATATAATTATGGCTCAATTAGTGTCTTGTAGAGTTATTGTCTTGTTGGTAAAACATACATAAAATTTGTTACTCAGAATTTTCTCTGAAGTAATAACCTATAGCTTTGCGAATTACCTGGGGTCCATCAAGAAAAAAAAAAACAAAACAAAACCTCCTTACTGGATCTATTTCACAGTTGAAACAGTCAACATCTTATTAAGCTCACTTATTTTGTTTGCAAATTGAAGACAGACATTACATATACTGAGGTCTGCAGTTTCTGCTGTTGGTGTAAAACAGCTGTAATCCTCCTTGTTTGTGTCAGAGCCTTTCCCAGCTGCAACTCCCCCTTGACTCTGAATTGTGTGATATACATGTGATTCAATTCAGGAAGAACAAGGCACTCGGCATGCATAACACAACCAGTTATTATATTCTCCCTGTTAAAGATTTAACATGTTCATGTCCTCCAAATGCAATCAGAAATTTGGCAACAGCTTGTTTTACACACACACACAGAAAGATAACACAGACAGCTGTACTTTTGTTAAATCAGATTACACTTGGCACTTACACTAACATGAGTAAACTTACATCATGTAAGCTAAATCTGTATTTCAAGAAACATAAGTGTATTGATTTCAGTATTTCTGTCTTCCATATATATATATATATATTTATTAGTCTAAAGTGACAGCTCAGTAGGTGTATGGTGTGGGTTTGCTTTTTTTGTTTTTTTTTTTCCATTAAGCAGTTATGGATTAACACATAACAGTTGTAAAGTGATAAAAGTTGTGATGTCCATGAGCAGGCTAGAGAAAAGGCAACACTAAATACCTCTGAAAAGAGGAGCAATGAATATTGAGGAATTCTCTAGTAGTATGATTAAAGGATTGATTCTGATACTAATATTTTTTAACATTGACAGTGAAAGAAAGAATAATCTACTGAATTTTATAGATGGCACAAAACTGGGAGACACAACGTCAGAAACCATCATGAAGAGTGTGTCCAGTAGGAATAGATCAGACTGCAATTGTATGAGATCCTGTTCAAACCAAAGTCCTGTGTACCGTTTTGGTGATCCCTATTCAAGGAAGATGAACTTTGATGCAGAGAAACATGGGTAGCATGGATAACCTGCTTTACTTCAGGATACTTTAAAGCTTGTCTACCTTATTCTACTTAAAAAAAAAATAAAAGAAGGAAAAAAACCCTAAGGTTGAGACTGAATTGCTCTGCAAATGCATCACAAAGAGAATGCCACAGAAAAAGAAGAGTACTTTAAGCTACTAAATACTGGCATGTGAACAAGTGAATACAATTTCATCATGAATACATTTTGATAAGATGTTGAAAGAAAGTTGCTAAGCCCCAAAGAAGAATTTCTAGAAGAAAGTAGAAGAAATCTAGCAGGTTTCAAATTAGAGTGTGATAACAGAAAGGATTGCTCAAGATGGTTACCAAGTACTCTAGATCTATATTCTACATTGCTGTGCCCAAGAGAGCACTACAAAGGGTGTTTCTAAATGGGACCAGCTAACAAAGACAGGAATCACTATAGATATTTTGCATGTGAAAAATGCCACTGAAATGCTGTGGGGGTACAATTACACTGCTTTCAGTACTCTAAACTGGAGTTTATCATACTTGTAAACCAAAACCAACAAAACAGTTGCCAGTCCTCTCCTTATTACTGTCTCTTGTTTTTATCCTTCTGCTGCCTACACCATTAGGCCAGTGTAGGTGCTTGTAAAGCTACATGCTGAACCAGAACAGGAAGTAGGTCTAGCTGAAAAATAAAAAAATAAAAGAAACAAATTATCATTTTATACGCAAGCTAAAACTTGGTTCACTGAACATACCACAAGAAGTTCTCCTAGTATAAGAGAAGGACAAAGGCAAGAACAGAAAAGGGAAACAACAGAAAGAGCTTTTTGTGCAATAAAGTTTTAATTCAAAGCATTGCCAAATTAAATTGTCCCCATTTCACCTGGGGCTTAAACAGTTGAAAAGTGCCATTCCTTTTCAGAAATCAATTAAGGAAGCATGTAACATTTGTTTTTAGATCCAAATTACTCCATTAACTACACAAGACTAAATAATGCTTCATTTTCATATATAAGTCAACAAGAAATACTAAGAATGAAAAAAATATTTACTTCTATTCTGACTACCCTTTCATACATAAATACACTCCCCAACTGTACATGATGCTGAAGACATAATACAAAGTAGGACATGTCAAATAAACTTCTAAGTCAAGAGACTACAGGAGCTGAAATATACAAAATGCTGACACTTTCAAATGAATAAATATTTTAGTCTATCTAGTTAAAACATGGATTTACATCAACTGAAATATATGTGAAGTGAGTATGTGAACTATAACCACTAAATAAGAAGAATTCAAAAAGCAAAGTTTTCAAAAAATCTCAGTGAGTGTTTTAGTTGATTTGTGTCACTGAACATCACATATTCCATACATTTTAAAAGAAAAACCTAATTTGCTTTAATTGCTATGCAAAAATAAGGGTTGAAGAATTTATTAGATGATGACTTGGGACCCTATGAATAAATAATCACATAAACTGATTGAACATAGACTGTTAAGAAAATGGAACCTAGGAAATGCATATAGCAGACTTTCACTGGAAGAGCAGGAACAGTAACATATCCATGTGTATTGCCTATACAAAAGAGGGATTTGACCTTTTAGCCAC
>NW_009259110.1:790670-796016 GCF_000687185.1 Egretta garzetta | reverse complement strand
AGGAATGAAAGGAAGAATAATTAAGAAAAATATCCTGTCCTAAAAGTGCATAGGTCTGATCTCATTTCTTTTCTTCTTTGACTTTCTAGGGGAGAAATGATCCATAATATCAGTCGTAATCTCAACTCTAATGCACGAGAAAAACAAAGAAAACAACTACCCCATCATACTATAAATACTTTTCCAGTGTGACTGAGTGAAAGATTGAAGAGATGTGAGTTTTACTGTTTTAGATAATACAGAATGTGCTTTCATAATAATGAGAATAGAGTACGCCTCCTATACAATGTAATTCCAAGTAAATTGAATAATCACGAATTATCTCTGAATTATATTTTCAATTTTATAATATTTTTCAAATGGCTCAGATACTGAACTGTTAAGTCTCATGCAAGTTAATCTCCAGAAACTTCAGTTAGAAGTCCTAAAACAAAAAAAAAGGACTAGAACTGAAAAATGAAGAAAGAAACACGAGTGATTAAGAAGCACTGGAAAACTGGTTATTATCCCGTATAAAAAAGCTAAGTTTAAACCACCTCATATTATCAAAGCTGAACAAAAATCTATAGGAATTTTTCACATGCAAAACTTGATGGGTTGTTTTCCACTGACAGAACTTTAAATTTCTCAGTTTTTAGGAGATTTTTTTGGTTACTAATAAAATAATGGACAGCTGTTGTTCCTTGGAATTACTTCATTTATTAGACTACTAAATTTATTTTTAAATTTTGCTACTACTGTTAAGTTAAGGATTATAATGTAGTATTTAACCTCTAATTAAATCTTTTCTTTCTTTTAGGAGCTCATAAAGACATTTAAGACATATTGTGACCCAAAGCAGTGGATCATCCTCACCAGAATATAGTATGCAGCCATCATAACCTTGGTTAAAAACAAAATGAAACTTTTCTGGAAGGTGGACATTCTCTTGTTCTTCTACTTCCACCTGATGGCTTGTCATTCATCCGCATCAGCTACAGATTAAATTATTGATTAGTTCATCCGAATTAGGATATAGTGTACATTGCAACTGAATCTATCTATCCATCTATCTCTCTCTGCATATATAGAATCATAGAATCACTTTGGTTGGAAAAGACCTTTAAGATCATCGAGTCCAACCTATCTTTCTCTTTATTGAGTAGGGAATTAGAAAGCACTGTGATGGGATAATTTAGAAAACTGACAAATCAGGCCAATTTTAAACTGCTAAATTACACTTCACTAATTTTGGTCACTGGAAACACAGTTATTCATTATCATCAGTTCTTACACAGGATTCATCATCATCACTACATGTACAAACCCACTGATCTAAATCACAACATCACCTGTGGGTTGGCGCTGCCATGGAACGGATGCCATGCAGTTATTGCTGATGGTTGTGGCCTTTGATATTTCCCTTTTATGGAGGTCAAGTAGACCAGGCTTGAGAACTCTTTGGCAAGAGAAGTTAGAACTGAAATGGATTTATCTTGTTTCTTCTCTCCGGTTTTCCTCTCTTATGCCAGATGCTTTTATGCCATTGCCCCCCTCCCCAAAACCAGGGGTCCCCTCTGCTCCTGATACTGCTTGTTTTGTTTTGTCTTGTCTGTCACCCTTCTTGTGTGTTCAGGAGGTGTCCCATTGTATTGAATTTGCACAGCAAGGTTTTTGTAGTGGAGGGCTACAGGGGTGGCTTCTGTGAGAAGCTGCTAGAAGCTTCCCCCATGTCCAATAGAGCCAATTCCAGCTGGCTTTAGGATGGACCCACTGCTGGCCAAGGCTTGCCCATCAGGGACTGTTGTAGTGCCTCTGGGATAACATATTTAGGAAGGGAGAAAAAAACCTGCTGTGCAACAAGAACAGCAGAGAGAGAGGAGTGAGAATATGTGAGAGGAATAGCCCTGCAGACACCAAGGTCAGTGAAGAAGGAGAGGGAGGAGGTGTTCCAGGTGCCGGAGCAGAGATTCCCCTGTAGCCCATGGTGAAGATGATGGTGAGGCAGGCTGTCCCCCTGCAGCCCATGGAGGTCCACAGTGGGGCAGATTTCCACCTGCAACCCATGGAGGATCCCATGCTGGAGCAGGTGGATGGGCCTGAAGGAGTATGGAGAGCCCTCACTGGAGCAGGTTTGCTGGCAGGACTTGTGACCCTGTGGGGGACCTATAGTGGAGTAGTCTGTTCCTGAAGGACTGTACCCCACGGAAAGGAACCATGCTGGAACAGTTTGTGAAGAACTGCATCCCATGGGAAAGGATCCACATTGGACAAGTTCGCTGTGCCATCAATGTTACAAAGTATTTATATACTATTCCTAGTTACATTATTTAGTACACAATATTCAGGTTCAAGACAATTATCTTCTGAATATTTGTATTTATAGTTTATGTGTCAAAGACCTCTGCACTAGCTACAGTAATACTGAAAAAAAAAAAAAAAAAAAAAAAAAAGAAGCAAAACCCAGCTGAAATGAAGAAAGAGGAATGGCAGTGTTTTAAGGCTATTTTATATTTCTAGTTTATCTTTAAACTAATCAAATATATTTTAGCAATATTAAGTGTAGGAATAAATATAAACATACTAGATATTAAAAAGTATTATCATGCCTGGGTCACACAATCATAAGTTTGTACCTCAGGGCACTGGATCTCTTCCATGATTTAAATAAAACATACACATGAAATAAGGCAACAGAATTTAACCTAGTTGTTTGGGTTTTTTTTTTTTTACTTAAAGTTAAGCAAATAATGTTACAATTAAAAATAATATTGAATTTTAAAAATTAATGAGATATCTTAATATTGGGTTATTAGTCAAACACATAAATTGAACAACTATGGTAAATAAGATTAGAATGAAGTTTGTGCTACTGAGTGACAAGTAAATGTCACACTTTAGGTACACATGATTATACCATTATACATTGTTATTTGTTCAGCAATATAATATTCATAAAAGGCATAATCATTTGTAGTCAGGACAGTTTAATATTATCTTCAAACATGATGTGAGTCAAGAAAAAAAATAACACTTTTTTCCAAAATTATTGGCCTAGAAAAACAATCTGAGGCCCTTTTCTGAAATATCTGGTGTAAAAATAAGATGTTAAATCTTCATATACTTATAAAAATATGTTATTGTCATACATAATATCTATATCACTAAATACAAGAACAGAATAACAAGGATGGGGAAAGAAGTGCCCTGCTATGGGGAAAGGAAGAAGAGGAAGAAGAAAGGGGTGGGGGAAATATCAGCACCAGTAGCAGATTATGACTGACTAAACCCCTAGAGGTGGAATGTTACTCACTGTATAAACACCAATATTGGAAGAAGGCTCAGTAGAGCAGAGCAAGAGCAGTGGTCCCAAGAAGCTCAGAGAGTAATGCAAAGAAGCTGTTAATCTCAGTACAAAGGGGAACAGAGGGTGGCTTTTGTTATAGATAAACAGCTATCAACAGCTGAGTGGATCAAACAGTGGTGTAAACATTTCCCTGAGTCAGCCAGACATGCATAGGGGGAGTGAATACGTGGCTCAGCCCAACACAGAGTACAAAAACTAGACAACTAGCAAAAGAATTTCAAAGACACCAAGAGCCTTGAGATGGCTTCAACCCATGTATTCCTTCCTGGTGGCTGGAGATGCCCAGTGTTGGAAAGGTGATCGTATTCTAGACACCAGTAAAGGGTATCACATTGGCCTTGTGATTGAACTGTGGATTGCAGTTGTATTTTGCTAAGTGTCACTTATATTTGTGTTGTGTTTTCAGTACATGTTGTGTCACTGGGCTAAATCAGAAATACCATGTAACATCAATTATCTTCAAATAAGTAGATTTGATATTAAACATTATATCCTCCACATGTGGAATATCTCAAAGAAACTAGTCAGACAGTATTGGACTCTGGCACAGACTCTGAAATAAGCTCATCATGTCTTACCTGGTGTCCTTAGAACAAAACCCGTTTCAGGGTAAGACTCTCCTCTTAGTTCATTTTACAGCAGAGCAGAAAGCAGGTAGAGGGAGATAGGATATCAAATTGACACCTTGTCCTAAAAATGTCTCAGTACACCTCTGAATCAGAGTCTGGTCAAATAGCCATGCTTAGCATGTTTAAAACACTCCTACTCCTTAACTTGGATTACTACTGAAAAGGTAACCTAGAAAGTAATTTCAGAGAGTGGTTCATGTCCTAAGGTAACTGTAAACATGTGACAGTATTAAAAAGTATTTAAAAGTGTTAAAACAAGCAAAAGTTATTCTAGAGAAAGAATGAAGTAATTTTGTAGAGCTATGGAAATCTATTAGCTAACACTTATGTAACTTTATTCTTTTGAGAATGAAAGTCTCTTTTAAATGTTCTTTTAAGTACAACCAAAAAATACCCTCTGAATCACTCAAAGAAAACCTGGGAAAAACAAATGCAAAAGCAAAGATGGCTAAAGCTTTTATCAGCACCCCTCTTCCCCCACAACTAGTAAGTATACAATATATTCTGGACAGCTAATTAGCTTGAATTAAATTATAAATACAAGAAACTGCATCTTGATTACAGTTTGTGGTTTTCTATTTATAATTCATTTTGTTGAAAAAAAGTGTTAGCTTTTTGTATTGATTTTCTTGGCAAATTTCCTGCAAGTTAAAAAAAAATGTACCTTTACAGGACTTTAAAACTGATGAAGTTGAAATATTGAATGTTGTAATGGTATACTATAGGAAGAGCCAAGTATGCAGTATAAATCACATGGACATTTGTTTAAACTTAATTAAATAATTCTGTTCTGTCAGCCTAAACTGATTCATTTCTAGAGTGAAAAAATCCACATCTTTAAATTATTCATCAAACGACAAACTTTGAATTACTCCTCACCCAAAAAAGAACAACATTCAAACTTGTTTTAATACAAAGAGCTGCAAATATAATCATTTTTCTTTCAAGACACCAAGTTAGCACCTTTTTAGTTAGAAAGTATGCAACAGAAACCATCTTTTTTCAGCCATACCCAAAGGGCTAGCAATGCTTCATCACACCACCTTATTATGCTGCAATAATTGACCAACTCACAGCCTCTCTTATTAATGCAGAAGTTGCCATATTTCAGAATTTCTTCATTAGGGTTTGTCTTTGTTATGCATAACTCAGGCATAACTCCTACAAATAGTTTTTCTTCCTCTTCTATTATGTCCGTCCTTAATGTTTTGATCTTGCTTAGTTTCTACTCATATATCCTTTTTTTTTTCTTTCTTTCTTTAGTGTTTAAGAATGATTACTTGGTCACCAATGAAAAGCTATTTTAAAATCTCATTTTTAACTGTCTTTTGAATAATTATTGTTTCTTTTCTTCATGATCCTTTCATTCCT
>NW_009259110.1:776310-790656 GCF_000687185.1 Egretta garzetta | reverse complement strand
GATGTATTCTGAAAAAAAGTGATAAAAGCAACCCTTTAGACATTCATTAAATAATACAAAGATACATGCAACTAGACATGGTGTGCTTTGCTCTTTAACAAGGGAGTGATTTATCTAACTTCACATATTAGAAAAAAAGGGATAGAATAAGCCATGTTCTTCACTGGGTAAGGCAAACCAAAGTGCCTGAACTACAGCTTATAACCTGTCCTTCCATCAGTAGGTTAGGCAAACAATGAGAGACCTTTTCACAAAACCTTCTATAGATTGGTTTCACATTCAACATTACATTTTGAAGCGTAGACACAAGCTTTTGCTCTTCCCTCATGCACATGTGTATCACATACCTCATGCAGTCATCCTAAATACACTCAATTTCCTATTCTGTAATGTCTCAAGTTATAACACTGATGTGATGTGGTGCGATGAATTTACATGGCAAGGTTTTGGTAGTGGTGACCTTTGTGAGAAGAGGCTGAGGCTGCCCCGTGCCAGACACAGCAGGTTCCAGCAGCCTCCAACAGACCCACCACAGGACATAGCTGAGCCCTTCAGGCAAGATGGTGGCACCTCTGTGGAAATGAATTTAAGAAAGGGCAAAATAGTGCAGAAGCAGTGAGGAGTGAGGGAAAAAAATGTGAGAAACAGCCCTGGAGACACCAAGGCCAGAGAAAAGGGAGAGGGAGGAGGTGCTCCAAGCACCAGAGCAGAGATTTCCCTGCAGCCTGTGGGAGAGACCATGGTGGAAGAAATATTTCCCTGCAATCTGTGGAGAAGACCACACCAGACCAGATGAGTATTTCCTGAAGGAAGCTGCAACCCATGGAGAGTCTGTGCTGGAACAGATTCTCCTGGCAGGGTATGGCCCATGGTGAGAAGTCCAGTCTGGAGCAGGTTTATCCTGAAGGACTGCAGCCCATGTGAAGGTCTTGCACTGCAGTAAGGGAAAATTGTGAAGAGGAAGGAACAGCAGAGAGGAGCTGTTATGGACTGAATGCAACCCTCATTCTCTATCCCCCCTGCACTGCTCAGGGATAGGGGAAGGCAGTAGAGGGGTTGGGAATGAAGGAATGAAGCTGAACCTGGGAAGAAGGGGGGTGGAGACACAAAGTTTTAGTTTTTGCCTTGAACAGAACCAAATCAGTACAAATGCCAAAGGGAAATAAATAGAGATATTATAAATAAAATACTGCTCTGATTCCTTGTTCCCACATGTAACACAACAACATGATTTGTTTTGATTTTATTTTTTTTTTAGTTTACCCTAAAAACCTTGCCACTGGAACCCAGTAAAATGCTTCACGCTTTTCAATTATAGATGCATGATACTGCGTTATTATATGAAACTAAAGTTCTGTATATTATTCAACTGTCTATATATCTTGTACAAAGAAGCCTTGTTTATTTGTTTGTTTCAGTTCAGGTTCCTCTTTATGATTTTCATTACTGACATCATTTTTTCCCAATAAATATTTCCAGATCATCTTGTCCAGCATGTCTTTCAGTAATTTCCATGGATAATTCATATAAAGGCCCTAATCTTACCTTCTGAACCTTCTGCAAGACAATACACATAAATTTCCTATTATGCTTTCATGTAACTACAAAAATTGAAGTGGACACTCAAAAGTAGTGTACAACCATTACTAATTAAAGGTAAATATACTGCTTTATACATTATTCTTTCCAGTCCAACAATATCACAGTGCAGTAAAAGCTGCAAGACCTGCTATTTGTTATCAAAGTCAGAGCTGAGAGCAGAAGTGATCAAAGAAATAATAAGGAAATATATTGCAGGAATAGAATTTTTGCTGTAGAGCAAAGCAATCTAGAGAAATGAGGATTTAAATGTATAAAGCATAATGCTGATGTACCTAACTTTTGCAATGTACTTGGGAAATGAAATTTCTAAACTCAGGTTATAAGCTCAAATTCTCTAGATACTGAGTGGGGAGAACTAGGTTTTTTTAAGCATTAATTATGATAACCATTGACAAATAATTCAGCCAAGAGAATAGAATTGAACAGTATGAAGGAATCTGAACATTCAGAACAAAAACTCATATTGAAAAAAAAAAAGGTAGTTGGGAGAAAGGGAGAGATTCCTTAGATCACCTGGAACTTCATTACTGACATTAAACTGTGTTTTCTGAATCACAGTGTTCAGATGATTAGCAATGTAGACTCACAGATCAAAGACAATTAAAGATTCAGTATCAAAGATTTAAAAAAGTTGTGACTGCCTCTCCTTTTTCCTGAAAAAACCCCACTTGAATTCTTGTGTTATATATTTCAGTGCAATTAGTAACGAACTTCATGCTAAGAGATGAAAGAAACTTGGGTTCTCAGTTTCTTTTATTGATAGACACATACAAGTATATACGTCTGGTGCAGTTAGCAGTTTTACTTTTTATCTTCTTCCAAAGTTTATTATAAAAAAAGTCTGTGAAAAAGATAAAAGATAATAAATCAGAGAAGGAACTATGCAGATGTAGCATTAGATACTTAGGGGAGGGAGGGGGTGAAGACCCGTGAGAAACATAACGCTGAAAATAGTAACAAAAAATCCAACCTATAGATGAGATGTAAGGTTCTGTTCTCATCTTAAAAGGTCTTTTTAATTTTGTTTTTTGCCCTCTGTCCTGTGAGAGGGCAGCTGGGTGGGCAGCTGGCCAGGGTCAACCCACTACAAGTATTTAGGAAAATAATTGTTAACATGATGAAATGCATCTGAATGTAGATATCTATAATGTTCATGTCCATACTTGAGTTAATCAACTTAGGTTTCCTTTGTATTCACTTCTAGGCTCAGTTCAGCTTGTCTGGAAGTAGGTGTTTGTTTGTTAAGAAAACTTGCATTCTAAATGTTTTAATTTATTTCCATAGAATGTTCATAATTCAATATTGCCTTACAAAATTAAGTGAGATTAATTCTGCCCCATATAACTGGTGGAACACAGAGCAGTGTCTCTGCTTCCAAATTCCCATGTTTGATTGCACAGCTTTTCTCCCCTTCTTTCTCCTCACTGTAATCTGTTTCTGAGTAATCAGAAGTTAGCATTGGCGTTAATCCTTTCAGGTCTAGGCTTAGGACAGAGATTTCAGTAAGTATTCTGTCTAAGATTTTAAGTAGAGCTAAATTAGAAAACAGATATTCTTAAAAAAAATAATATTCAACTGTCTCATAAAAAAAAAAATCAAACTGTCAACCCCCAAATTAGTAGAAAACATTTTTAATGGGAAAAAAAAAAACACCTTAGTGTTTTTCAATGAAATTCAACACATAATGCAGAGAAAAACATCAATCTTAAACAAATGTGTAGCTGGAAAACCTCTTTTAGCCCAATAAACATGATTCAGCTTTTTCCATATAATTTAATTTCTTGATGCGTTCTAATGGAGAAAATTGCAAATAAATATGTGGAAAAAGCTGGGTAAAAATAGGTGAAGCTATATAATTGAATTAACCAACAAAATATTCACTTCTTATTTCATGGTTTGGGGTGACCAGTGTTGTTTCTTCACTGTCAAATTCCTTAGTTTCTGTATTATCAGCACAGAGTGTAAGGCTTGAAATATAGCTGCGATATTGACAGTCTTGTGCTGATTTTTATTCTGTTAAACTAGAGCATGTTTTTTGGTAATCTTAGAACAACATACTTAGTGACATCTTGAATCAAGGATTTACAGTAAGATCAGCTTTGCCGCACATGCACAAATCTGCATAGTACAAAGTGTTTTAACAATTCTACCTTTGGTGTATTTGGCTTATCTTTTAGGTCTTTTTCAGTCTGTGAAATCGACTTACAATATTGTTTGACAAAGATAAGTAGCATGGAAAGAAAGAAAAAGTACTTTACTTCAACAAACTACAATTTGCATCTGTGCAATATGAGTTCCAGCATCTAATCCTTCCATGCTATAAAGAAAGCAATTTTTTCTTAAAATAATATTAATTTGCTTTTTGTTTGCTGTTACAATCTGTGTGCACACCATTAAACTACAGAGGTGCATATTAACAATATCATCAAATATGACACAGAAGGTCTGATCCTACATTTCACATGCAACCCAAACTCCCACTGATTTGGTACAGTACTATGTTTTTAAGATCATGACTAACTATGCTATGCAATGAGAAGTTACTCCTTTTAAAGAACAGAAAAAGAGGATGTTTCTGGAAAACTGAGATTTGGAAGTAAGAGTAAACTCCAGCTACAGAAATAAACTGTTGGCTTTTTATGTTACTTTGCTGCACAGCCAATATATTACAGATGCTTTTCAATTTCCAATAGTGCAACAACGGTTACTGTTGAAGAGGAAGGGAACCTTACGGTGAGAGATAGTCAAGGCAATTTATGGCAAAAGTAAAGGAAAGCATTGAGGCAAATAAAGTTTTTCAGACAGCTGTTGACCATAGAACTGCTAAATTATTTAGATTGGAAGGGCCATAAGGGTCAATTATTTCCAAGGCCATGCAAAAAGCAGGTCCAGCTAGTACAGGTTGCTCAGGGATGCATCCAGTCAGTTTTGAATATTTCCTACGTTGGAGACTACACAATCTCTTTGGGCAGCTTGTGCCAGTGCTTAAATATCCCCAGGGTTAATAAAGTTTTCCTATTATCTGATCAGAATTTGCCTTGTTATATCAAGAGTATATAGGTATATAAATATTTCATAATCCTGTGAGCACACCTAGGCCCAGCGCATAATCATTTAACCTAAATATGTGAGAAATTTGACCATCAAAGGGAAAAAAGAAGCAAACATAGTTCTGTGTAAACAGTAACATTTAATTTCCAAATAAGGGAAGTACTTCAAAATGAGAAAGCTCATTGAGAAGGATTAAGGGCCAAGGCAAATCATAGCATATGGATATGAGTTTGTTTAAGAAAATTGCACTGGAATCTCAGAGCTAATACATACTATCTAAAGAGTCTTTAAAAATTACCATAAGAGCTAACATGGACAAACAGGAAACTAAAGAATTCTTAGGAACAAAGTCCTCCCATACTAGGTGCAAAATCAGTAGAAACAATAATAGGTGAGGAAGTAAAGTAATTAGCTATGTGAAGAAACACGTAATAGGAAATAACATTAACGACACTTTCAAAGATAGCTCTTTGAAGCATAACAAATTTGAGTCCTTTGAAATAGTTGATAAGCATACAGATAACTGTCATCAGGTTCCTACAATATGCTTAGACTTACAGGAAAAAAAACTTTTTTTGAAGTCTGAAGAAATTAATTTAAATTGAAACTGTAGGCAAGCAATGATTGTAACATTATTTGCAATAGGGTGTTGCCAGTGACTTCATCCCATAGGGTTCTGTACTGATGCTTGTACTGTGCCACATATTTTCAAATTACTTTGAAAATGAAGTACATAGATGACAAAATTTAGCAATGATGCAAAATGGTTCAAGGTAACAATAAAGAAATTTATGTAGCCAAAGATGGAGGCTTGTTTTACCCATGAAAGATGAAGCTGACTAAGCAGATTTTAACTGTGTTCAGCTTGTTTTAAAGCTAAACAGTAGCACACTAACATTGCATAACCAGGGGAGATTTTCTGTATCCAGTGGCTCAGAAAATACTACTGCCATTGCTAGTGACAGGTCACAGTCCTTGTACTAGTCATGCCTTATGCTGATGGTTCAAGGCCCCAGCTATGGCCTTTTGTTACCAATTTGTTATGGGAACTGGCTGCGCGAGCTTAGTAACAAGTAGCTCTTGTTATGATGTGCACTTTATACATGATCATGAAAATATGAGCAGAGGTTGAAAGCAGAGGCCCTGGAAATCTGAACAGCTCTGTGCTGGTCAAGCATTTTTCCTCTCAGCTGAGCAGTAGTGCAGATTGCCCAAGGAGATTGTGTTGTATCAATCCTTAGAGGTTTTCAAGAGGTGCCTGGATGCAGCTCTGAGCAACCTGGTGTGAACTCAGAACTGAACCTTCTTTGAGAAGGGGGTTGGACCAAAGACCTCCTGAGATTTTGCATGCATACTCAAGAGCTGGATAAAAACTGGTTTTGTTTTAAAAAAATTAGAAGCAGCCAAGCAAGGGAGGGGGTGGGAGGAGAGGATGGAAGAGAAGGATGAGAAGGATGGGGAAGAGGATGAGACACCTGCTGCAGCCTGGGAAAATGACACTTCTCCAGGCATCATGCACCATGTAGTCCCAGAGTGGAGACCAAGAGCCTCAGACTGTCTAAAGACTCACCCTTACAAAAGGATAGAAGGACAAAACCCTTAATTAGGGGATGGGGAGGTGGAAGCAGGAAGAGGACCTCATGAGGAGCACACATTGAGCTCAGTGAATAGGAACATCACAGACCGCAGCCATTAGTGCTGACTACACAGCATCAGCTCTGTGATGTTGCATATTCACAGCTGGTGTAGGATACAATTGTTAAGGGAGGATTGCTTTCAGTATGCGGTGATAATTACTAGCAATGTCTAATAACTAATTATTTTCAACATGTGATGCTAATTAACGTCATTCTAGTAAAGTGTTGTTTTAACAGTTTGAGACTGACCTGATTTTTCAGTCTTCTAAGCACTCCAATCACAGCGCTCTCTAGTTTCCTGGTATGCACACAGGTGTTCAGTTGCAAGAGCTGGCTGTGAATGGTTGCAGAATGTCCTAAAAATACTGACTGTTGTTCACTGTTGATAAAAACATGCTGAAAAACTAAAACATTGAAATAATAAAATTAAATGAGCAATTATTTCTAAAAAGAAAATTCTATGAACATTTTAATTTAAAACCTAAGTTAGATTACTTTTTCTGCTGTCTCCTTTTTGACTAATTTTTACTGTAGAAATGTATGAAAGAGCTGCATCTCAAATATAGTATGCAGTACATGTTTTGTCACCTGGAAGAGGTTTATAAAATCACAAACTGAACAAAGCATAAGCATGGAATATAATGCATGAAATTAGAGACATGGAAAAACTATCAAAGCAGGTGAACTTACTAGCACAAACAATAGAAGAGCATTATTTTACAATGAAACCTGGCTTTATGTGAGGTTGTGGAGGTGAAAAGTGTAAAGAGGACCAAAAGTGGTTGGTCAAGTTCATTAGAAGACAAGTATATCCCAAAATCCCAGATGTATTCTACTCAGGAAAATCTGGGGCCTTAGCAAACAAGAAGCTACAAAGGTGTATCTGAAAGATCTAACTGTACACTTATCCCTAATCACCCACTTCCTAATATCTTATGTCTAAAAAGACAGAACATGTTCAGAATCTAGAAAATATCAGTTGTGACTGACAATTTCTCTACTGACACTCCATCATGTAAAATTCTTCAGAGTCTGATGATAGTGAAGCTAATAATAACTTCAAGGGAATGCTAATTTGGTCAGTAAGGGTGGTTCCACCCTGTACACATCTAATTATACAGACCTGTAATTAAGATCTTTGCAGCTGAGGTAAATTTCCCAAATTCCCTTCTTAGTTAAAGAAAAAAAGAAAAAAGGTACTTTTAAGGAAAGACTTATCAGGCCTATTTTAATGTCCACATTGGTATGCACATGCAAGTGTAAAATTGTATCCACAACCAATGAAAAAGCCTTCATTGGCTGAAGCTGAGTAATGCATAATTTCAATTTATGAATGTCAATGCATTTCAATGCAGATATTCAAGTGTACAAATCTTCCCAGTACAGGATCTAGGGACCATCAAATGAAACTAATAAGTGCCAAGTTCAAACAAAAAAATAGAAAAACACACACCCCCCAAAAAACCCAAAACCACAATCAAAACCCAGCAAATAACAGATATGTGGGATTCCTATCCTATCACCACTGAAATAAGTTCATATGGGTTCAAGAGGAGACTGGAACATACTTGGAAGAGAGATTAACTGGAAGTTTACTGAATAGATGACCCATATCAGGCTCAGGACATCCCGGAGAGGGAAATAGTAGGGAGCTGGGAGAGGGTCATGGAACTGAGGAGGAAAGCAGTATTACATATGCTTGCCTTTTTAAAGTTTTCCTAAGTGTCCTCTTACAACTGCTGTTGAAGATATAGCACTAGGCCAGATGGCACGTTGGTCTGAACCAGTTGTTGCTGTTGTTATATGCGGTGTTATGCAACCTAAATCCTAAAAATTTATATGATCACCACTTTGGATCCAATTAGTTCCTGTATCAGTTAAGAGTAGTTTGAGTGACTGTAGTTCCTCCTGTTATGGGTCTGTTAGTCTAATAAATAGAACATGGGCTTAAGCACTGTGCCACAGTACTGTTAAATTGTAAACTTCCTGCTGGGTTTGGTTTTGGCCAATGATATCTGACAACCTCACAGAAAATTCTTAGTCATAGTCAAACAATAACACAGACCAAGATTTGTTCCCGATAAATAACGTGGACAATGCCACCATGTTTTGGAGAAGATAAGAGGGGTGGTATGTTTGGCTGAAAGCCATGCTGTGCTACTTGGCCTAAGGAGTAGATGATGGAAAAATGTTGCGTTTACTGATCCAGATGTTCAGCTCTAATTCCCTGACAGTCTACGGCATTTCAGGAGAGGAACGCAAATCCTCTGTACCACATCACTGCTAGAAGGCCCAGAGAAAGTGAATAGGGGTTAAGATTGTCTGTGCAGAAGACTCTAGGGGTTAAGATTCTTCTGTTCAGAAGAATTTGTCCTGGCAGAGGTCTTTTCCACAAAAAGAAAGGAACTCAAGGTGGATGTGCCACGTCTCATACACTGCATGCAAGAAACACTGAGCTTACTCCTCTTCACAGTCTTCTTCCACAGTGCCAGCTTCTCATTTCTTAGTGCAGTGCTTCTGCCTTTCTTCCTCTCTGTAAACAAGATGTGGCTTGATTTCTGATCTGTGGCTAGCCTCACTAGGACATTCAAAGGGTAAATATGCCATGGCTGAACTGGTATTGAAATTGTTCCTACTACTTTCCTGTTTCACCACAGAAGTCCCATAGTAGTCCTACTGCTGTAGCACTGCAAGGTGGGAGAAGAGAGTTAGTGTTTTTTTCTGTTCTGTCAGCTAACTCACACTCCTAAGAAAGGAGCTGGTGCTTGTGTTTCTAACCCTTGCAAAATGTAAGTATCACAAAGGGGGCAGAATAGACCACAAAATCTATTCTGGGCCATTGTATGAGCAAAAGGTATCAGATTTTTCAAATATGTTCTGCCCTCAGCATGACAAAGATGAGCTTTGATAACCAGAGAATGTTTAGAGGGGGTGATGTAAACTTTTTTCAATTTCCACGTTAGCTGGTATGTATAAAATAAGGAAGATGTTAGAAGATTTCTCTGTGGACAGCAGCAGATATTTTGTTGAACTATATCCTAGTCCATTTTTCTCTTCACTGACCATGTGTTAGCTGACTGAGACATACTTTGTCTCCTAGAGATTTCTCAAGTGTTTCAAACACTGTGAAAAGCAGATATACAAAAGTACATATAGGAAAACTCTCACTAAGTTATTCCCCCATCTGTGAGTTGCACAGCCTGTTGTCCTAAACTACTGATTTTTCTTTTTCCTTTTAGGTTTAAACATAGAGTTTGAAACGGACACTAGGAATAGTTGGACCTTGCCATTAGATTCAGTAGGCTGCCCTCAGCATCAGAGAAGAACTGTAATGTTCATACACATCAGATTACTATTCCCTGTTTCCTCCATCACCAATATGTCCTTATAGCCATCTAATAACATTCCAGCTTTAAGGGTCTGTGTAAATGTTAGGTTCCCATCGTAGTAACACACAAAATTCTACTTTCCAGTCAAACTCCTTCCTTGTTTCCAGAGAGTCATCTGAATTATCACAGCAAGTAATATTTCATTGCTGAAGTCAGCAAGCAAACTGTATCTCAGGTCAAAAATCTTGTGCCTCACTCACAGTAAATACATACTTGTTAAACGTTGTACAGACTTCAAAGTGGTTCATACCAATAATGCAAAAAATTTATCAAAATAAACTGAAAATGAACACAGGAAAATACACACAAATACTTGTGTGTAGGCAATGTGATAGTTCATATGACTTGGTTTGCAAATATTCTAAAGAGTAGGAAACAGATAAAGCTTTTTTTTTTTTTCTTTTTTTTTAACAGAACATTACAAGGTATTAATCAAAAATCTGATATTATCTGTGCCAGAAATTTCCTACTGATCTTGCTTGAACTGAAATGATCTATAGGTTTGCCTTAACATCAAAATGTTGAAAAGACTCTTGTTAATAAAACATATAGTTCTAGATGACCTCACCCAAGTGCTGTATCTTGTTATATCAGCTTCTGAAGCAAACCTTCATTTAAAAGGGAAAGCATATAAATATATCTGCATACAACAGGTGTTATACAGGTCCAAAATATTGCAGTTCATTTTAGCTGTTGGGAGCTTATAAATTATTGTAATCCATAACCTAAATGCCTCTTACAGTAATTAACTTTCATGTAATTAACAAAGCAAAACAAGATTTTATGCTTGGACAGTAGCAACAACTAACTGAACAAACATTTGGTCCCTTAGCCTAGAAATAAGAAAGGACCTGAAGAAAACGGCTAGTTCTTAGTATATTTTTTTTTTCTTGAGACTGTGTACATAAACTTGATAGCACTATAGAAATATTGGATTTTGAAAGTTGCTCCACTAGTGACTTACACCTATCCTCCCTCTTCATTCAATTCTGATATATATTTTCTTCCTGACTTTAGAGAAAGGTGTCTTTAATGGAGTCAGCTGCATTTTGCCATTATTACTACTTCAATGTGTGTTTTGCATAACATTCAATGAATATAATGTTAACATAGTTCAGGTCATAATGTACAAAATTATGACTTTATTCACCACTCATTCTGTATGAAAATGAATTCAGCTGTATAACAGTAGAATGAAATTTGGAAGAATGAATTGTTTAATGATTATTTCATTTAAGAAATGTTTGCTCTAATTTAAACATTTTTTCTATGAAAATACTTTTATAACCATCCAAGCTAATATGCTTTAAAATATTAAAACTACTTTTTACAAAAACTTTAAGTGGTTTGTAATTTTTTAACCATGCTTCAAAACCTATGGATTTTAAAAAGCAAAATGTAAAAAGTAAATAGCAGGGAGTTATAAAGGGTAGTTGAAATCAGTAGTTAAACATTACATTGTTAGCAATCATTTCAAGGGAAATTATAAAATCACTGTTTTTAAAATACTTCTCTTTAAAAGTCAACTAACTTATAATCTGAATAGAAGGGGACTTAAGTGTGATTTAACACTACATGTCCAAATTCAGCTAGCTGCACACAACAGTGGGCAAGCAGAAGGGACTATGAACATCTTGAGCATAACACTGGGAAAAAAGGGTCAAGAGAAAGAAAACTATGAAATGAAAAATACCTGGGTTTAGTCCTACTAAAAACATGAACAAAAGAAAATCTCCTATCTATTTTAATGAAAGTTAAATTGGGTTGAAGTGGAGTATTACAGCAATTCTAAGCAACTAAAATTCCGCAAAATAAAATAATCTGATTCTGATCTTAACAGTAGTAAGTACAGGAGAAAGACATACATTTAAAGGCCCCACAACTATTTAAGCCACTCAAACATAATTTCATTGTTTACTGTAAGAAAAAGGACAGATGCAACATCATAAGAATTTTTTTTATCATTTTGGTTAAGTGAACCACTACATAACTTGAAAAAAATGAACCTTTTCTTGTTTGTGAAAATAAGTCTAAGTTATTTTTTGGCAAATATAGAAGAAGCTGCAGTAGAAAGAAAAAAATTTATTCCCTTCTGAAAACCAGGGACAATCTATGCTACTCCCAGAGAATAGAATGCCAGCAGAAACAAAATCTCTGTCTCCTGTTTATGCTCAAGGCTATACAACAGACTATCAGTTTGGCTTCAGTGTCTCTCATGGCCTCCTAGTTTCTGATTGAACCACTTACTTACACATTTTAGTGAGTGTGTACATCAGTCGACTCATCTGTCTGTACTTCCACTGGGATGCTTGGTCAGGTCCTTAACTGTCAATAGAGCTTAAACAAGATCAGCCTGACTCTTCTTTCTCAGCTTTCTTACAGATGTACATGAACTACCAGAGAGGCCATTTGCAGGATGTTAACCTGGGCTTGAGAGTACAGCCTATAGGAGTTTGGCTCCTTAGAGGAGAGCAAATAGTAGCTCTGAATTAGTACAAAACACAACAACATTTTAGCCTACCCTGTGGCGGCGTGCTCCCCCCTTGTCTCTGACCCCCCCTCCTTTGACCTCTTTCCAGTGATAACCACCTGTGGCCGTGGTGATAGATACATCTGGTTTGTGTCTGGTCCTGAAGGATGCACCCACTGGATGTGGGGGAAGACAGGTAACAACACAATAGCCAAGGGCTGTTGTGGAATGTGCCCATCTAAATACCCTGACTATGTTTTTGGCACAAGTGTGTGAAGCACTTTCTAAACTGAATGTGAAAAAGAACATCTGAACAATTTTGGTTTATTTATTTATTTATTATGACGCAGCCAAATACCTTCCCTGCATGTGTCAACTAACCAACATTTTTCCCTTCAATCTTTATTTTTTTTTTGCTAATAGGAAGATGATGTACATTTAGATGTAAACTTTCAAATAAGTTGTTAAAAATAGGTTTCAGAATTATTAGTAGCTAGAAAGTATGAAAGCTCATAGTCTTGCTTTCCAAGGGCTCAGTAACTATATTTGTCTGTATTTCTCCAGATTTTTTTGGGTTGAACAGGTTAGTCTCAGAAGTCAAGCACAGTCAAATTGACAACATTTCACCTGGGATGAAGTTGTTCATACTGTAGTTCTTATTGTTGACTTTAAATATAAACTACAGCGAACAGAAAAACTAACTCCTTCTTTGAAATGCATTCATAAAATACTATTGAACACAATAGCTTTCTTGGCAAATTTTGTCTAAAGAGAGCATGCTGCATGCATGGTGTATGCATACAACGCATACACTGTAAAACCAAAACATGCTGTTAAGTGATGGCAATACTTATTGAAACCTCTGAGATTTTTTTTTAAATCTTTTTATGACTCCACACCCTGCAGGGCTTTATTCATTAAGGATAGTAATTCAATCACAAAATATGAGAATAATACTACAAACTAGTGACAGTACTGGGCCTGTCAGTCTAATTTTGCTGCTATCATACGATCTTCAATGGGAGATAGGCTAATAGGTGAGCACTGCTCTGCTTCTGTGACATTTTAGGGTTTATAGGCAAGAATATCCTGTTATAAAGATTGTGCAATCCTACCTTACAAGTAGATCCCAATCTTTTATATAAATCTCAGAAGAATTTTTAGTGAGATATCTGGTGAAGCAGCTTTTTCCCAAATGTAAGTGACTTACGGCTTCATCAGTTTCCTTGGGGATAACATCTCTATCTATCACCTTTTCATTAATAGTGGAATGGTCAAATAATTCAGATATAGTGCAGATATTTGTGTCACCTACACTCATCTCAGGGCACAACAATTGCACATGCAAAAGTTAAACCATGAGAAAACCCCTCATTACCAAGGAAACTCTTATTTAACACCATGGCAATAGCAGAAACAGTTTAATTTTCTCAGGTTTTGGTCTGATTTTCCCAGGATGTCCTGAATTGTTAGATGGTTGTAGAAGCTGATGCAAGCTAATGAAGGTTTTTCAGATTATTTTTTTAAAAGAGGGACCGACTTCATAGGTTTGAAAATTACAGGTGGTAAAAGGAGAAAAGAAATATAGTTTGACAACTCAATGATCTTAAGGGTCTTTTCCAACCCCAGTGATTCTATGATTCTTTAAAATAACAATGTGACTAAAGGTTCCACACGCACACTGCCTGTCTACTTCTTACTGGAGAAACTGACTGGAACAGGTTGCCCAGAGAGGTAGTGGAGGCCCTATCCTTGGAAACATCCAAGACCAGGTTGGATGGGGCTCTGAGCAACCTGATCTAGTTAGCAGTGTCCCTGCTCCCTGCAGGGGGGTTGGACTAGATGACCTCTAGGGGTCCATTCCAACCCAGAACATTCTATAATTCTATGAAACAGTGGACACAAGTTTGTGAAATTTACATTTTTTCTGTCAGGTCAGGACTGGAGTTCGTTTTAGGGAACACTACACTTCATAAGAAGGGAATAAATATAAATCTGGGGTTTGGGGGGTGTGTGTGTTGCTTTTTGTTTGGTTGGTTGGTTGGTTTTGTTTTGTTTTTTTTTTTTTAACAATTCTAACATACTTGAAGAGTCGTTACTTACTGATCGCTTCAAGATCAACACCACAAATCAGATAACATTGCAGTAGTTTCCATGGACACATATTTCTTACAATATTCTTCCAACAGATTTCAGC
>NW_009259110.1:715731-776283 GCF_000687185.1 Egretta garzetta | reverse complement strand
AGATTTGTGCCATAATAAATTACTTAGTTACTTTATTGACTTAAATGACTTTTAGTTACTTTAACTATAAGATTTCTACTTTAGTAGAACAACTTCAAGATATAGGAAGATGTTTTTGCTTAGAATTCCAAGCTCCATGCACAATCAGCTTGTGAAGTTAAGCCTTTTGAAGAGAAATCTTACTTTCTTTTAAATTTAGACAGGATTTTTTTCAATCATTTTAGCTGATATTTTACTCTATTTCAGGGCCTAAAAGTTAACTATTTCAATCTAAGCTGCTAACCTTAAGGCATTCCATGTACCAAATTAATAAACAGGAAAATCCCAAAAGGACAATCTTCTCAGCATAATAGGCACACCTAATTCTTTCTGTTAGCTATATAGGGATTCTAGGGTTACTAGTTCATATTTAATTAACTTAAATATCTTTAGCTGGATGAGGTAACTCTGACCCTTCATTTTAAAAGGCAGTCTTGTAGCTTTGAACTTGTTGGCTATTATTCTCCTTTTCATTAAGGCTTTGACAGATACATTATTACAAATCCAGCTGTTACAAATGAGCAAGTTACACTTCTCCTCTATTTTTCTAGCTAACTGCTGGTGACCTCCATCTTTCACTCTCTCCCGTAAGGTGTCTTCATCACAGTTGATTCAGTGCAAAGTTCATCAGCTTATACTACACACCATTGTTGTCAGCTATGTTTAAAAATAAATTCCTAAAATTTTCACTGAAGTGGCTCATCTCCTTTCGTCCCTCTCTTCTATAAAGGTAGAAGCTTCTAGCAGTGAGGCACTAATAAATGTTGAGAAAGATATTGGAGAGCAGGTAATGGATCTTGAAATGTTATAGCTAGTTAGCTAATTGGAAATATGTTATAAAGTATGTATTTGAAATTTCATCATAACGAATTCTTGAAGGATACTAATACAGCTATAGTAATGCAAAGGTTTTTTTCACGGTGTGTATGCAACAGTAATTGTGGTAAGCCTAATGGACAATAAAGGGTTGGATGTACAGTGCCTTCATTGATCACAGTTTAATACAAGTGCTGAGTCTATAGGAAACACTGAAAGTTTCTCTTTGGGGAAAAAAGTGTTTCATCATGCATAGCTGTTCTTAGGATTTTAAAGAGGTTCTAATTGTCTTACTCATGACAAGCAAAGCCACTTAATCACATTTTCTCAGTAAAAGGCATGCTAATAGTACCCCAGAAAATGTTTTCAAGATATTATTTCCCATTTGTAAAAATAAAATAAAAATCTAGAGGCTTTCATTTGTTAAGATGAAATATATTGTTTGAAGGGAGAAAATAAAGGTTAATGAGAAAACAGAATGGATTAAAACTATTTAACACTTTAAAAAAGTATTGAATGTTTGTTCAAATTAGAAACAGAAAAAATTAGTGTAGTTTCTCATTTTTCTGTAGTATGTTACACTATGTTTAATGTATTATGATAGGGAGAAAAAGTTACAGGATATAGTAACGTACTTGTAATGAGAGAGTCCTATTCTATACCCATTAATTCAGCTGAATTTAGACTTCTTTTTATCTGTACATTAAGAATAGATTGGACCCTGAAATGTGTTGTAGTAAACTTCACAGAGGATCACAGCACCTGAGATTTTCCCTTCAATAAATCATATAACACTATTATTTACGTCTTTATAACTTTAGCTGCTACAGAAAGGTGTCCTGAATATATACTGAGAGGTCCCAAATTAGTACTGAGTCTAGATTTTAAGTACAAAAAAAAGGAGTTTGAAAATGCAAGGTGAAGCTTATCACAGTTTATGACAACAGAAGGGAAAAGGACCAGCTTTTTCTCTCATTGGAATAATACAAACGTTAGTGTTACTTTAGAATTTCAGAGGATTTGTTTGTCCTAATTAATGACTTAATTCTCGTGTGTGTCATTTATGGAAAAAGAGTGTGTGTGGAAACTCATTTCATATATAAGAGTAATTCACTTACACATTCCTAATTTATAGGTACTCCATTTGTACACCCCTCAGAGTTACAAAGATGGCTGAAACAGCTACATTACCTAAATGGGACACAGGAGGAAATGGGTGTGCAGGAATGATGTTCATAATAACTTTTTCCCTAAATAGAGGCAACAAAAACAGAACAATAGGAAATCTATGAGGCCATGCTTGCTGCTCAAATGGTTTTGGTTTGTTTGCTTGTTTGTTTGTTTGAAATTTTTTTTCACTCTAGCTTTTCTTTCCTTTTTTTTTTTTTTTTAAATTTCTTTTTGTCTCCTTGCTTTTTAGTGAAAGTGCACAGTAAGACTTCAGAATAGGGTACAGCTCTTAAACCATTTTTTTCTGTCTCAGAGCACTGTGCTCATACAAGATCACAGAGCCACACTCCTTCATGTTTCCTTTTTTCATGGCCACACCAACATCTCATTGTTGATACACAGTAACACACTTTAAATATAGGGCCAGGATTTTCTTCCCGATGAGTCTTGTCATTAATGTGGGAGATAGGAAACTTTTTGGAAATGTGCAAACTGACAATTTGCAACTTCTTTCTTTCTTTACGTGTCATTAACCCCAAATTTCTACTTTACTAAGACATTTCTCAAAGAAGTTTATCTTTTTGAAAATGTTCTGATTAGGTGTGTTCTCTCCATTCTACTGTGGAGATACAAGTTACAAATTAACCCAGTTTTATGTCCCACATTTCTGCTTTTTTTCCCCAGGGGACAGAGGTGTGACAAGGACAGGAATTGTATTATGTAAGCATATATGCTCACTATCTATATTTTTTGTAAACATATACCTGCATAGCCAGTTGAATATGTCTTTAAAATGAGGAAAGAATTTTAGTCTCCTGAACTTCACTGGCCAAAGAAAAAAGAACAGAGTTGTAGATCATGTTCTGGGGAGGCAGAAACTGAATAATTACTGTCTTGTAACCAAAGAGGGACAAGGGCAAAAAGATCTTATCTCTCCTTCATTGTCACTGTCATCAGCAGAGATATGGTAATAAGCAGAGATGAGCTAAAAAGACAGTGCAATAGGGATACTCGGTAGACCTGAGATAAAGGGCTATGCCACAGAAGTAAAAAACTGGCTTTTTAAACTAAGAAGTAGCCATTTCTATGCAGATATTTTTATCATCATCTTCACACTGCAGAGTGCAAAAACTCCTATTTTATTTATACTGTTTTAATAGGAGAAAAACATGAGCAGATTTGTGTTGTAATTTTGCCTCATACAGTTGTTCTGAGAGATTTTCCCCATCTCATTTTGCACCGCAAGCTACTCAGACTTTATGTATCAGCAGTGTACGCTAAGCATTTTAATTACAGTGAATGATGAGTTTCTTACATTGAATAAAATGGAGACACCATCTCATGAGCTCACTTATTATATAGACACTTTACTTCTGCTAAATATTCTGGCAACATCCAGACAGAATAAATCTGTTTTACCACTGCATAGTCTATATTTACTGAAGTGGTCCACTGATTTAAAGTGGATGTTAATGGGAAACCTTAGCATAGCTGACACAGTGGAAGTGGTGAAAAAAAAAGTGCTTTTAAAAGTGTCATGTGCTATGTTTCTGCCATAATACCAAATGTCACTAAGACATTTTGTATTATGTCTTAGTGACAAAAAAGCAAAGCATATTATATGCCACAGAGATTTATATATCAAAGAGCAACAAAGAGTTAAATATTTGACTTTTTTTCTTTTTACCTTTCCAATGCAACAAATTCCAAGCATCACTGAAGGCTTGCAGCTTTCCATTTTTTTTAAGCTAGATTTACTTATGAAGAAAATACTTAACCATGGAAAATATAATGATATTTGCAAACATAACCTAAAAACAAAACACAATTTGAAACAAATTCTTTTAATTTATGAGGGTTTTTAAAAAATATTTACTTTAAGTTAATTTCTATTGGAAATAAAGTACATTGATATGATGAACTTTAATTTTGTGAGAAGTCCTCATTGTGTCTGATATGCATACTATGCGTCAAATAAGTAAGAAATATCCATCAGACATTTCATAGCTTAGATACCCTGAACATTAACATTACCTAGCCTCAGACACAATTTCCTCTTACCAAAAAAGGGGTTGGACTAGATGACCTCTAGGGGTCCCTTCCAACCCCAAACATTCTATGATTCTATGATTCTGTGAAAAAAGCTCTAGCATGTCTTTTATATTCAGTCTAACTTCTTGTATGTACTTATCATTCCTAAGGCATGTTTTATACAAGCACAAATGTTTATATTCACAGATGTTCAGAAATACCTGTATTTCCTATATTTTCAACACAATATTAATTATTTTCTGAAATATATTAATAATTTACTTCAAAAAGAAATATGATATCTTTACATTTTTCTGTAAGTATCCAGGTGTTGGTCTTTGATATTAGGACTTAAAATGGTCTCTCAGATCATTAAAAAGCAAGGTGGCTGCATTTGATGTCAAATTGACTTTTAATTGTCTTTTCATTATGCAGCTTGCTGCATAACTGCTATTTTTACTTCCTCTTAAACAAAAAAATTAATTTAGTATTGCTTCAGTTTTCCCTGTGTGCACTTTAGACACACTGGTACTTGGTAACACAAAGAACAGTAGATGTTCTGTTGTTTTTCAGTTCTGGGAGAATTTTAACTTAGTGTCATGATTTAATAATAATAAACCACTGGTCATCCAGACTGTTTGGAAATCCTCGTTTAGTGTTTTGTGGTGTATGTTTCCAAAGATATGACTTTAGTGTCTACTCTTTGAGAACAATAAAAGAGTATTTGACAATTTGTGACAGTTTTAAGATAAAATTGTAAATATAAAATGTATGTTTATATCCAGTAGGTATTTTTACGTGTTATACCTAACATTTCTATGAAGCAGTTTTAGTATGTATACATTTTGTGCAAATCACAAGAGAACTGCTGTGATCTTCAAGACGTGTCATGTTGGCATCATGGACTGCTTATCTCAGCATACAAAGTAACTAAATACAATCATATGAAAATTATCTTTCCTTAAGAAATTACTGCTTGCAAAGAACAGTGGGAAAGAAGAGGTAAATACTTAAGAAAAAATACGTTGTCATAATCATAAGGCTGCCTTGGGAATGATCTGCTGCTTGGATTGCATGATGCCATTTTTAAGGGAAGCTGAGTTAGGTGAATTTAAAACCCAGAATATTTCTTCTCTCAGTTTGCTTGCTGCTGTTCCTGTTTGCTGCTCCAGCAGGTGTTCCAGAGATGCAGATACACATGCACATGAACAGTCAGTCACACACATCAGCACAAGCAGAGCTTTACATGTTGTCATGCAAATGCCAATAGTACTCATGTAAACATGACCATGGACTGCCCAGATTTGTTCTTCCTCCTTGGTTGATGAGGATTGGTGTTCCATAATGAAAATGTACACAAAACCACACACATGCACACTGTCTAGATGCACAACCACACCATATTCATGGAACCCTCAAATATTAGCATGGGCTCTAAACTCATCCAATACCCATGGTCAGAGCCTGGGCCCCTTCCTTAGTCAGTGTGTCAGACCCTGGGTATTTCCAGACCCAGGTCTCCTCCTACACAGACTAGTGGCTAGTCAAGCTTGATGGCCAGCTAGTACAGCCAGAAAAGCACACCTGTGCATCTGGTGCTTCCCCTAAACATTCCATTACAAGTTTTCTACACTCCCATAATAAGTTTTACATAATCCCACAAAGCCCTTGAATATCTGAGGATAAGTTTGCCTTTCCCAACAGGCCCACGAAAATCTTGTTTCCCTCTTTCTTAACAGCTACAAAGTTGAGAATTAATGTCTCCAAGGCTACACCTGAGGGGCTCCTTCAAAGGCCCATCAGTCAGTGACCGAACAGTTCTGGTCCTGGTATTGTGAATATTATCCCTTTCTCCCTAGGGTTTGAGTACCTATGTGTTTAACCTATTTTCCTGTCTCTTATTTGTGGGGGGTTTTTTTGTTTGTTTTGTTTGGTTTTGTTTTGTTTTGTTTTTTAACTGCTGAATCATTCTTAAGTATTCTCAAAAACCAGAGGTCCTTATCATACAGGTGACTGTGTACCTTTACATTCCACATATAATTTTGATTTCACATATACTTTCAACCCTAACTTGAAATTGAGATGGCTCCATTTGTTCAGTAGATAACAGAATAATATGATTAAAACAGAACTATGGACTAACTGCATTAAAATTCAATATGATGAAATTAGTCAAATTCAAGGGGCATTCCCTTTCAGTTTGAAATAAAAACATATAGCAATTCTAATGTACTTAAGTTAAGAACAGAATGACCATAACCCATCAATATGATGAAGCCATGAAAAAAGAAAACTTAATTTTAGCATATATGAGGTGAGATATTTCTGGCAGGGTCAATAATATAAATGTCCACCTTTGCTTCTGTCCTGGTTTCAGCTGGGATAGAGTTAATTTTCTTCCTAGTAGCTAGCATAGTGCTGTGTTTTGGATTTAGTACCAGAATAATGTTGATAACACACTGATGTTTTCAGTTGTTGCCAAGTAGTGCTCAGACTACTCAAGGACTTTTTGAGCTTCTCCTGCTTGGCCAGGTGCATGACAAGCTGGGAGTACAGCACAGCTAGCACAGCTAACCCAAACTGTCCAAAGAGCTATTCCATACCATTTAACATCATGCTCAGGCGGGTTAGTTGGTTGGGCTTGGGCAGAGTGATCGCAGCTCGGGGGGAGTGATCGCTGCTCACTGACTGATGGGCTGGGCGTCAGGGGGTGGTGAGCAATTGCATTGTGCATCACTTGTTTTATATATTCTATATATTCTCTTACCATTATTATTATTACTATTGTTATTCTTCTCTCTTATTAAACTGTCTCTATCTCAACCCACAGGTCTTACTTTTTTTTTTTCTTTTCCCTGATTCTCTCCCCCATCCCACTGAAGGAGGGGGGGAGTGAGCGAGCAGCTGCGTGGTGCTTAGTTGCCAGCTGGGTTAAACCATGACAGCTTCAATATTTCTCACCTGGTGGGATGTCACTTAAATTATTATGGTAAATTCTGTTGACCTACATTATACAAAGAGAATATATAAGGAAAAGTTACTCCATTCTTTCAGGATGAGACAAGAAAGTGCTAGTGTAATCTAATAGAAGGAAGACTGAGGGGGATAACTCTGTTCACTCCTGAAAAAAGGTATGTAAGTTAATGGACAATGTTAGCACTAGAGTAAATGGACACAAACTGGATGTTAACAAGTCTAGTCTTTAACACTCAGAAAGCTGATATTTTAGAATCCAGCTTCCACATCAGAATAGAGCAAACAAAAATCTAAATAACTCTAAGATTGGATAATATTAGACAGCACTGGATTCCACAACAGAAGATACACTTTTTAATCCTATATTTTCCTTGTTACAAAATTATTTTTATGACAACGATCAAGGTCTTCGGGCCTGTCATTACTTTTTTTTTTTTTAAGAGAGATTAGTGAGAGAGTGATCTTTGAATAAGCATCTACTTTTAAAAAAAAATTTTAAGCTATGTCTCAGTTCCAGGGGAGTTCACTTCTGTAGTGTCCCCTGAGCTCTTGATCCCTCAAAAGATTGGACCTGCGATCTGATGAGCAGTGAACCTTCATTTCGCTCAGTACCCAGAAAAAGCAGAATATGGTGAGAAAGAGAAAACACATGAATTCAGGACACGGCCAGGACATACACTGCAACTTGTAAAGCTCTCTGAGTTTTTATGAGGTAGATGTAGTCTTTCTATATTTAGTGAAGAATTAGAGAAGAAGCAGTTTGTGGTTGTGTGTGTGTAGTGGTAGCAAAGGTTTAAGATAGTGATGAGAAGTGTTTGCTTGGAACGGCAGAACACAAAAATAGATGATTTTGCTGGGACACTTAAAATAATAGTAACAATAACATAATAAAACTTATTGAATTCTTTGCCCTCCTTTGCTGAAAATCTTAATAGTAACATGGGCCAGATTTTCAGTTGCTCTATACCTTCAATAAGAGCCAGACTTTCTTACAGAGCTCTGATTTTAATTAAATATCAGGATAAAACCTAGAAAATTGCAAGACCTGCTTACTTTTTAGAAACTCTGATGCTGGCATGCTGGAAAAAAAATTACAGTACAAATAAAGATCAATAACATGACTTTTAAATCTAATTCCTCTCCTAATAAGAGAATAATGCAGCTGAATTCCAATCATATGATTTCCTGGAAAACAAGAAAATTACAAGGAAAAATATAATTTTTTTCTGTAACATCTATGTATTACTAATTTCAGACTGAATTTGAAAGTCTAGGAATGCCAGAGTGAAGTTAAAGAACAGTCAGGTGTTTATGGCAGGGACTATAAAGGTCTGTCATGATTTTAACAAATACTGCAAGCTGGGATCTAAAAGCTGCTGAGATGAGTTTAAAGTTGATCTCATTTGTGGAATTAGAGTACCTGTGTGCTAATAAAATAATTCTTCTGCTTTATCTTTAATCTTGTGGACTGCTGAAAACATTTTCTTTCCGACTACAGCATATTCTCCGTTATACAACTCTTAAAAATAGCTGAAATACTTGACTTGTACCTAACTGACGCTGCATAACTATAGCAACAAGACCTTGAGAAAAATCACCTGGGGAGATAATTCTTTAAAGAAAAAGGCAATTCAAAATAACAGGTCTAGGGAGAACCTTACTAAAGTTATAGAATAATTTAAACAAAAGGATCAGCAAGTCATAAAATATACCTCCTCAAAATCATCCTGAAGGAACCAGAAACGTCATAGAAGTGACAACTACTCTGAGAAACAGGATAATCCATACATAACATGGGGAATATTTTCATAGAATCATAGAATCGTCTAGGTTGGAAAAGACCTTTAAGATCAACAAGTTCAATCCTTAACCTAGCACTGCCATCCCACCACTAAACCATGTCCCTAAGCACCTCATCTACCCTTTTTTTAAGTACCTCCAGGGGTGGGGACACAACCACTTCCCTGGGCAGCCCATTCCAGAGCCTGACAACCCTTTCTGTGAAGAAATTTTTCCTAATGTCTAACCTAAACCTGCCCTGGCTCAACTTCAGACCATTTCCCTTCATCCTATCATTCGTTACCAGGGAGAAGAGGCTGACCCCCACCTCTCTACAGCCTCCTTTCAAGTAGTTGTAGAGGGTAATAAGGTCTCCCCTCAGCCTCCTCTTCTCCAGACTAATAGTAGCGGAGTAGTGTGAAATGAAGTGGCAAAGTCATTCACGTAATCAGAAAAAATAGGAAAGACTACTGATAACTTGGGACTAGATACAACAGACAGATAAGACATTGTGATCCCAAGCATCACACAATGTAGCTTTTACATGTGTGAGTCCCAAAGCGAAATTCAGCTACTGTGGATTGCCTGAGCTCCTAGTCTAATGCACTGAAGAATTAAATGACTCAGAATAGCAGAATTTATAGCTATTGGCCTACAATTGCCTGAAGCAGCCAGTACCAGGCTTTGTAAAGAGAGCTGTGTCTCTAGATCAACCTTTCACAGACACCCAAAGACCTGAGCTAGAGGGAAAAGCTATTTCAGCACAGAATTCGCAGCCCATGAGTTTGTCCTCACTTAGGGATGTTTACAAGACTGCAGCAAAGGAGGTTTACTTCTTCCTTTCATAACACAATAGTCTTCTTTTGGAAAAAAACTTTAACAATTAGCACACTCGTGATATATATAACATTCTTGTTCCAGTGTTTTCATAAAACAGTTCAGATTCTGTACTCTCAAGAAGTGTAACAACCAGAATGATATGCTGTTCTACCATGAACAATAGCATCTCTTTTCCTGTTGATGTTGTCTACATTAACAAAATAAGTTACACTGAATAAAAACAATTAGCTGGATATTAGAGGAGATACAGGAAGGATTGTTAACAATCTCACCCGGTAATAACAGTGCTAATTTGGGAGAGTAAGGAGCTATGTTTGATATATGTTCAAGCAGAATTTCTGTATTTTATCCAACAACTGTCATGACCAGAATCAAATCATTAGCTACTGCAGTTGGATGAAACGCCTCTACTTTTATGTTTTAGTAATGTCAGTCTGCCTACAGTCTTAGTATCAAAAATGATCATTTGAACATCACTACTTTCAGAGACATAGGCAGCATGATATGAATATGAATTTTAAGTACTTCTTTTTTTCACTCCTTTCTCTGAGAGTCAGCCTAGCAATAAATAGAGACGATTACAAACTGCATGTACATCCCATATAAAAGTCTGCCCCACTTCTGGGAGACAGAAGCAACAGTAGTTCACAAAAGAGTTGTTTGGTAGGAAAACTTCTGTACAGTACAGACCAGAATGGCTTATTCCACTCCTCATGTTGAGGAAGGCTAGGATTTACCACGGAGGAAGAAAGACTCACTTTTTACCAATTAATAAAGTTCCCAGGAAAGAATTCTGAGAGTTTTCCTTTTACTTATGTCCCACAAACCCTTGCTTTTTTCCTAAGGTATAAAAAGAAGAGGTAAAAAAAGAAGAAAAAAAAAAAGTTGCAAGACATTAAGAGACAGAAGATATAGTTCCATTTTTTTCATGAAATGATAATATTTGTTTTGATTACACAGAATCACAGAATCACAGAATGGCAAGGGTTGGAAGGGACCTCCGGAGATCATCTAGTCCAATCCTCCTGCTAAAGCAGGTTCACCTAGAGCAGGTTGCACAGGACTTCATCCAAGTGGGTTTTGAATATCTCCAGAGAAGGAGGCTCCACAACCCCCCTGGGCAGCCTGTTCCAGTCCTCTGTCACCCTCCAAGTAAAGAAGTTCTTCCGCGTATTCAACTGAAACCTCCTATGTTCAGTTTGTGCCCATTGCCCCTTGTCCTGTTGCTGGGCACCACCGAGAAGAATCTGGCTCTGTCCTCATGATATCCACCCTTAAGATATTTATAAGAATTTATAAGATCCCTTCTCAGTCTTCTCTTCTTCAGGCTAAACAAGCCCAGCTCCCTCAGCCTTTCCTCATAGGGGAGATGCTCCAGTCCCTTTATCATCTTTGTTGCTCTCCTCTGGACTCTCTCGAGGAGTTCTTAATCTTTCTTGAACCGGGGAGCTGTCATCCACCAGGACTCCCAGGTCCCTCTCGGCAGAGCTGCTTTCCGGCAGGTCAGCCCCCAGCCTCTACTGGTGCATGGGGTTTGACCTCCCCAGGTGCAGCACTCGACACTTGTCCTTGTTAAACTTCATCAGGTTCCTCTCTGCCCAACTCTCCAGCCTCTCCAGGTCCCGCTGAATGGCAGCACAGCCTGCCGGTATATCATCAGCCACTCCTCCCAGTTTTGTGTCAACAGTGAACTTGCCGATGGTACACTGTGTCCCCTCGTCCAGGTCATTGATGAATAAATTGAACGTGACTGGGCTGAGTACTGAGCCCTGGGGAACTCCACTAGCTACCGGCCTCCAACTAGACTCCACACTGCTGATCAGAACCCTCTGAGCCCTGTTGTTCAGCCAGTTCCCAGTCCACCTCACTGTCCACTCATCCAACCCACACTTCCTGAGCTTTCCTATGAGGATGTTATGGGAGACAGTATCAAAAGCCTTGCTGAAGCCAAGGTAGACAACATCCACCCCTCATCTACCCAGCTGGTCATGCCATCATAGAAGGCTATCAGATTGGTCAGGCATGATTTCCCCTTGGTGAATCCATGCTGGGTACTCCTGATGATCTTCTGTTCCTCTACTTGCTTGGAGAGGACATGCAGAATGAGTTGTTCCATCACCTTTCCAGGGATGGAGGTGCGACTAACCTGTAGTTTCCTGGGTCCTCCTTCTTGCCCTTTTTGAAGACTGGAGTGTCATTGGCTCTCCTCCAGTCCTCGGGCACCTCTCCTGTTCTCCAAGATATTGGTTCTAATTCCATTAAGAATTCTTTCATTCTAAGTCAAATACTCTCTTTAGCAAAGAACATGGTTTTGCTTGTAGGATCACATTTTGCTTTTCTAAACAACATTAATAGATACTATTCTGCATGAAAATACATTTATGTTGAAGATTTATTTTAAGAAATGGAAGATTTAGTTTAAGAAATGGTGAAAGTTTGAAAACAAGACATATTTTGAAAACACCATCAGTTTTTTGGCTGTTATTAGCAAGAGAAACACATTTCAGCTTTATTGTGTAAAAAGAGTTTAAAGAAGAGCTTTGTGGTGTTTTCCTAGTAATTACTTGAAATTATTTGAAACGTTAAGGAGCCAGGGATCCAGTTCTCACCTCAGAAACACTTAAATATTTCCTCCATGGGTAAAGTACCATAAAAGCTCTTCCCATCAAACTAAAACCAAATGTGATACTCTCTTCCTGCTCCAAATAGCATGCTGTTATACTAAAGGCGGGACTCTCATATCTCAAAACAGTAGCAGCTACATTGCAGACACATAACTCTTCTTTTGGCTCTATCCCACTCTTCCTCATTTCAGTTTTTATTTACTTCTCTTAATGTGCTAGGAGGTCTTTGGGATTTAGTCTCAATACATTAATAATTTAAATGTAATTATCACTTCATGGCACATCTGTCTTTCTTCTATCACTTGAGTTAGCTTTAATTCCTCTGACAGTTTAGTAGTACTGAGGTTTGAGGTTCACAGTATAACTAAGTTGAAAGTTGGTGTGAAATGAAGCTGTAAAGTTCAACAAACTATCACAGAGGATTTATTCAAGAATATGGATCTGAGTCAACAATATAGAGAACACCAATGAAGATAAGAAAAACATTTCTTTCTCTTTGAAGTCCTTAGCTGTTATTCTTAAACCATGGGTTAATTAGATCATGAGCTAATTGAAACATACAAATTAATTGCACTGATTGTTATTTATATGAGATTATAGTCTTTTCCTGACAAATTTGCTTTGATGAGGCAAAGGAAGCACTTGACATTTTGCCATTGAAAGTTAATTGCTCTCCTGCACCAATTAAAATGACACAGTATTTGAACTGAATTGCTTAATGTGCTGTTCCAAAGAAAAAAAGAAGGCAATGCATAACCTAAGGTGTCCATGCTTTTAAAGCACAATGTATCGGTCTGACCAAATTTTTAATAAACCTAGAAATCTTTTAGCTGCCAGTCATTTTTGGCAGGTAGTTCTCAATTTCTTAGGAAAAAAAAAATATGGTCTCCCAGTAAAGCAATGACAGGCTGATGATTCCTCAATCAGCTTTGAAGGAAATTTCTTTTGACTTCCTAGACCTAGAGAAATAAAAGTAAATAATGAAAGTAACAAAGACTAATCTTAAGCAAGAGTCATGGAGTAGAAGTAGCAAGTGGAACAAATGAGCTTGACCATGACTGCAAGCTGTTCTGAACTTATTTCTTGCTGTTCATCTTTCTTACAAAAGCAGGGGCAGTAGTACACCACAGAACATCAGAATAAATGGTATGATTCTGCATGTGAACATGGATCACAGTGTTCTAATCTCCTCCCATACATCAGTTCTCCCTTTGTAATGCAATTCATAGTCCACCAGTTGTGGCTTTTCCACCACTGCTAACTTCCAGAGAAGACCCAAACAGGCACTACTAGCCAAACAATCTCTTCAAGTCCAACAGCAATTGTAGCATTTAAAGTAATTAATATTCACTAGGGGAAAAAAAAGTACCATTTCATCTATTGGCTGTTTATTATTAAATGTATAAGCAACTTTGTAAGACAAGGCTAAAATCCAGGTTTCTATTTTGTACTGTAGCAGCTGATCTAGACAATAATCTGTGTGCTTTCTTCATTTCTTCATAGCAATTACTTTTCTTCCCTTGTGCATTGTTTTAGTTTTAACACAAGAACTTAAATTCCTCTTTCTAGTTAAACTTTCTAGTTAACCTTCACCTTCAGCGTTATCTGTAGCTGGATGGCTACACTATTTTTGTAACAGACTAGAGAGGACAGCGCTTCTGGCTGAGACATTGGTATGCACATGAACAGAAACAGAACGACTTGTGGGGCAAGGTGGGATCCGCATCTTCCAGCAGACAGAGGCTAACACAATGTTAACATTTCCAGCCATACAGCAGGCACACCACCAAGTCACTTCCCCCTTCCTATCATTGTTGTGGGTACATATTTCTTTGACTTGAAGCCATAAACAGATTTTGTCTTTCAGCTTCACTGAACACCATCAGGACTGCTTACTTGAATGCTTAAGGCACTTTTTTTTATCTTAGTCTGCTGGACTACTATTTTGGGGTGTGTGTGTGTGTGTGGGGGGGGTGTGTTTCCAGTTTTTGAACCTCCTAATAAGGTTTGTAGGCAAATTGCTACTTCAGATAAGTTTCCAATGCCCTCAAAACACAGCTCTAATAATTAGCTACCAACAAATACAAAACATCACTGTTTCATTGTGTACTTTCTTTATCTTTATTATTATCTTTATTTATTTATTCTTTATTCTTTATCTTTTGTCAATATGCTTTATTTTGAAAGTCATCCAATTTGGGGGTCTTGAATATTATCTTCTTCCTTCAAAAATAAATGGCAAAACTTAACTTGAGTTCAGTAACATTAAGGTTTCATGCCTTGCTTTTTTACTTATGCTCAATGTCTCAAATACCACATTGTTCAACCAATCAAATACATTTATTTTCAGTAGTATTACAGTACCCAATTATTATGATTTAAAAAATATTGGTAGCACTTGAACTCACGTTATTTTAAAATAAACTTCCTCATGTCATCAGTTATCAAGTTAAAATTATTACTAAAATGAAAAAAGATCAAACAATAGATTTAATACATGAAAAATCGTGTTCTATTTCATATTAGACTTTACAGTTCATGTAGTCTGTTTTTACTGCAGTTGAACAGCTAGAAAAAATATTTAATTTTAATTCTAGACATGTTAAATCATGTTTTGACATATCCATTATCACATTAGTCAAGTCAATACATGCAGTAAAACTGTCCTTCAGATAAGATAATTGTTAATATAGCTAAAATCTTGCAAAATCAGTAAAAGGAACTCTGGTATTTGAGTGTAAAGAGTTGCAAATATAAAATGTCTCTAGATTGCAAGAAAACCATTAAAGGATATATTTTAACATTAGGTCTATTGAGATGTTTTCTCTAATTGCAGAAGCTAGCCAACAGTGAAATGCTGAATCAGATTTTGTTCATTCAGCTGCTCCTGAGAACGATGAACTCTTGGTGGATGAAATGAGAGATTGATTAAATAAAGCCCTGGCACCCTGCTCTTTTTAAATAAACCTTTATTAAGCCAACTCAAGGAAACAGATGACTTCAGAGTTTTTGCTGAAAATATACCGCCAAAAAACCCCAGCTCTAGAAACGTCTTGTGAACTGGGCAAAATAACATAATAATTCCAGAACTATGGGAAGTATTCAACTCACCTCACTCTCTTGCAGTATTGCAAAAATTGTTGTAAAAGGAAATTAAAAAATCAGCAAAAACCTGTAGGAGATGGAATTGTGATTTTCTCTGAGTCTGATGAAAGTGGAGCTCTGAAACCTAGGACATGAGAAAGAAGCTGCTATACGAAACATATTCCCCAATGAAAATCTGATGAAAAGGTGCAGCTGAAGAAAGCAGTAACTCTTTCTACTCAGGCCACTCATGTTGGGTAAAAACACAAACATAACAGGAAAGTGTCAAAGTAAGTTTGCTATGAAATTACTTTGTCAAGATTTTACTTTTCCTTACTATTATCATAGGGTTTTATTTTATCTTGACCTTATAGTTTTATGACTTTACATCTGGTATAATGAAATCCTTTGTGTAATTCTCAGTAAACTTAGTTTGAGCAATGAGTAATATTGGTCATTGACCACAGTCAGTAAGATTCAGCTAAAAATAATAAACTTATTCTTTTTAATTCAGATTGTAAAAAAAAAGTGAGGCAACAATTTATTCAGTATATACTTATTTATACATTTTTTATACACTTTTGCCATTGATTTGTATTATTTCTTAACACTGCTCCAGCATAGGGTCCTTCCCATGAGACACAGTCCTTCACAAATTCCAGTGTGGATCCTTCCCATGGGCTTCAGTTTTTCAAGAACTGCTCCAGCGTGGATCCTTTCCCTGGGGTGAAGTCCTTCAGGAACAGATTGCTCCAGTGTGGGCGCCCCATGGGCTGTAGTTTCTGACAGAAAACCTGCTCCTGTGTGGGCTCTCCATGAGCTGCAGCTTCTTTCAGTTTATATCCACCTGTTCCAGTGTGGGGTCCTCTATGGGTTGCAGGTGGATATCTGCTCCAAAGTGGTCCTCCATGGATGGCAGGAGGGCAGCCTGTGTCACCATGGTCTTCACCACAGGCTTCAGGGGACTTTCCACTCCAGCACCTGGACCACCTCCTCCCTCTCGTTCTTCACTGACCTTGGTGTCTGCATAGTTTCTCTCACATTTTATCTCTCTCACAGCTGCTATACAGTGTTGTTTACCCTTCCTTAAATATGTTATCACAGAGGTGCTACCAGTGTTGCTGATTGGCTCAGCTTTGGGCTCTGTCCAACATGGCAGCAGTTTCTGATGTCTTCTCACAGACACCAGACCAACCCATTACCAAAATCTTGCCACGTAAACCCATTACACAATTAATCTAGAAAATGGACACTTAAAAAAAATGGGGTTTGGTACTTGGCACTTGTTTTCAGTTGGTTTTATGTTTTCAGTACAGTTAAAGAAACATTTCCAACAAGGAGAAATAAAAAAGAAAAGGGAAAAAAATAAATTCTGCAGGGTACACCATGCTGAAAGGGGCTGACTCTGCAGGAATTTTGGTCACTGTTCTGTCTAGTGTCAGACCCTTATGTGGTCTATAAAACTACTGATGAGTATAGTACTGGGATAATGATCAGTAAGTGTACATGCCTAGACTTTCGTCTTTTCCCCATTCTACTAAAAGAACTTTCCAGTTGAAAAAGATGATAAAATTTTGCGTAACAGGAAGTAAACTGATTTAGAAAGAAAGAACCAAGGTCATTTTTCATTTTCTTGTGTCTGCTGCATAGCCTTGCAACTTTCTCTAATTTTGATGAGTTCCCTTTCAGTACAGTTAAGATGTACAGTGAACTGCAAGAGAATTTTTAACTTCAGACACTGATTGGAGCCATGAATCTGTTTTTGCAGTGAAGTTTAGTATGTCTGTCTGGAGAAGGAGGAGGATGCTTATTCATCTTAACCCAGCTGTGGCTTTCAAATGCCTATCAGACTAAGCAGCATTTTATTATGAAACTAAAAATAAAGAATTTTGGTATAAGGCTATGATAAATAGAACAATTTTAATACAGTGTGCTAAAAGGAAAAAACAGTCATCTGTTCTTGTTACTATCTTTTTATAAAACTTTCCTCACCATTTTTTCTTCTTAGCTTAATGTTCCACAAATATATCCATATCTTCAGCATTTATATACTGAATTCTACAGTTATTACAGATCTAATTTTTTTTTTCCTAAGTACAAACAGAAGTCATATCATGAGGCTGTACTGTACATTAGTTTCCCAGTAATGATTTGCATTAACAGTCGGCTCAATTACCTTAAACAGCACAACCACGTGACACCATCATGTACATTTCATGACTGAGGAACTCATGTTTACTAGGTCCAGTCCAACTTTTGCTTTCATATCCAAAATTTCTTATATCAAGTGTTGAATATTTAATATTAAATGATAAATGATGAGAAGAAAACACAAAGCAAAATAGATCAAAAGTTATGCTTCACAAAAATCACTCAACAGAACTTTTGATAATGAAAAAGATGAAGACATGAAAAATATGCCTATATGGTTGCCTAACTGTTATGAAAAAATGTTGGTTGGTCTGTTGGAGCCAGATTCTGAAACTGATATTTGTTTGCAATAGTTCACAGAATCACAGAATTTTTGAAGCTGGAAAGGGCATCTGGAGGTCACCTGGTACAATTTCTCCTGTTCAAGAAAAGCCAGTTTCCCAGGACCATGTCCATATGGATTTTGAATATCCTCAAGGAGGGGGACTCCACAATCTCTGTGGGAAACCTGTGCCAATACGTGGTCATCCTGACTGTAAAAAAAGTGTTTCCTGATGTTTAGATGGACCACCCCATGTTTCTGCTTGTGCCCATTGCTTCTGATCCTGTCACTAGGCACCACTGAAAACATCCTGGCTTTGTCCTCTTTGCACCCTCCCTTCAGGTATTTATGCACTTTGATAAGATTATACACACACACACCCACACACACACCCACACGAGCCTTCTATTTTCTAGGCTAATCAGTCCCAGCTCTCTCAGCCTTTCCTCAAAGGAGAGATGCTCCCTTCATCATTTTAGTGGCCCTTCGTTGCACTTTCTTCAGTATGTCCATGTCTCTCTTGTACTGAGGAGCCCAGGTACAGACTCACCTCAGGATTACCTCCTTTTATGTACTGGCAATACTTTGCCTAATGCAGCCCAGTATACCATTAGCTTTCTTTGCTGCAAGGGCACATTACTGCCTCATTTTCAACCTGGTGTCCACCAGGATCCCTAGGTCCTTTTCTGCCAATCTGCTTTCCAGCTGGATGGCCCCCAGCATATATTATTGCATGCGTCAGTACCTTCCCAGGTGCAAGACTTTGTACTTCCTCCTGTTGAACTTCCTGAGGTTCCTGCCAGCCCATTTCTCCAGCCAGCTGATTTTTTTTAAAAAAATTATTCAATCCCAAACATATTAACTCATAATTTCAGGACTGTGTAATCAATAATATAGTTTTCATGTTCAGTAAGTTGAATGAGAAGAGTCAAATGCCTTAACAGCATGTTTTACCCAATTACACAGCTCAGGATGAGCAGCATAAGGACTAACATAATAGTGTTTTTACAAGATAACTAAAAAAGGACATTGAGGGGAATTCTTTAGCCCAAAGATTCCTGAATTCTCTTCTGGACAGTGGTAGAGCTTCCAGAGGTATGAAGAATAAGGGACTACAGGCTAGCTTTCTATTTTGTGGTTAGATCACTCTCTGGAATCATAAAAGTTAAAGTTTATAATGCAGGAAATGAACCTTGGTATCCCGTCCCAAAGTGGTCTGGCCTATATCAGGATGTGGATCAAAACTACAATGACTCAGAAGATACTGGCTTCTATAACTTCTCTGTGGAGCACAATTCTACAGATGTGTGTGCAGTGCTCTGGAAGAATCCCTTTTTGCTCTGAGTATCCAAAGATCCTAGTTTGGATACACCATTCCTGCATCCTAATCATGTTTAGATATGAAAAAAAGTGCAAAGAAAATGTTCCTGTCCTGTCACAATTAAGTCCTTCACAGCATGGAAAGAAACATAACTTTAAACTTCTACAGAAGTATAACTATCAAAAAAGGTGGTATGCTTATGGAGTCTAGGTATTTTCTGGGTTCATATAGCAGCTGAACATTAAATCACACATCTAAGCTCTACCAATCTCCTACATAAGGCACTCGAGTGCTTTCTGGGATCTGGCTTTTATTACCAAGCAGATCCATTGCCCTACTTTAGACTTTACTGGAACTATTTTTAAAATAAATCATTACTCATAGTGTCTATCTACACTGATGACTGCATCCATCTTACTATGTGTTACAAAGTGATTCATATCTACTTGGCTCAGGACTAGCTACTTCCAGAACAGATTGGTGGCATCTGCAATACAGGTCATGTAATCCTGTGCAATTGGGATCCCATGTAATTCCTGAGAATCAAAGTCTTTCTTTTCCTGTTCAAAGTGCCTGACATACCTTGCAGATTATGTTACAGGAAAGTTATTTTTATATTTTCCTTGATTTAAGATGTGGTATTAGGTAATATGAGCATTACCTAGAGTCTGCTAGGGTTGGAGTGTATTCATTAAAGTAGGAAGAACCCAGTCTTGTGCTGTTTCACCTATGCTGGATTTGGAGCGTGGCACTGGAATGAACTGCTAAAACCATGCAAGGATTTGGTTTGGGGGAATATGTTGACTCACTTTAACAAAGAACCTGGGCAAAAGTTAATATTTACACAGTGTAAATGTGCAGAGACAAACGAAATGGTGATGTGAGCAGCCATAAAGGTAGTCTGGTTAGAAGGGGAAAGTTACTGAACAGAAGAAAACATCTGCTAAAAATAGTGACAGACAAATTGCCTGCCAGCCTGGGAGCTGTGAGCCTTGGAACCAGGCCTTGGAAGCAGAAACATCCTTGAAAAGTGTAGCTGTCATCTTTGAAGTACAGCTAGGTACCTAGAAACAAGAGGCATCCTGAGATACCATTGATAAGTGCAAAATCCAAGAAAATGTAATGGCAGCTTGTCATCTGAAAAAGTGGAAAATAAAATTGGTCTGCAAGAACAGAAAACATCATCATCTATTGGATGTTACAGGTGAAAAATAGAGATTAGCAGGATCTACAGGCTGTTCAAAATGCTGGTGTCCTACACCGTTTTATGATTCTATGATATAAAAAAGACAATTTTTATACACAATGTAGCCTCTGTCTCTGAGAACTTCATGTGCTGCATGTAGTTTTCTTTTCCTAAACAAGCTGAATTCTACTCATGAGCTTTCTGCAAGACCTTGCACCCTTGCTGGGGATGCCTAACTGACATCAGGTGCTCCAGGTGCCGGAGAAGAGATTCCCCTGCAGCCCATGGTGAAGACCATGGTGAGGCAGGCTGTCCCCTGCAGCTCATGCACATCCACGGTAGAGCAGATATCCACCTGCAGCCTGTGGAGGACCCCACGCCAGAGTAGGTAGATGCCCAAAGGAGGCTGTGACCCTGTGGGAAGCCTGTGCTGGAGCAGGCTCTTGGCAGGACTTGTAGGCCCATGGAAAGATGAGTACACACTGGGGCAGGTTTGCTGGCAGGACTTGTGACCCTGCAGGGAACCCACACTGGAGCAGTCTATTCCTGAAGGACTGCACCCCATGCAAGGGCCCCATGTTGGAGCAGTTAATGAAGAACTGCAGCCCATAGGAAGAACTCTTGTTAGAGAAGTTCATGGAGGACTGTCTCTGGTAGGTGGGACCCCACACTGGAGCATGGGAAGAGTGTGAGGAGTCCTCCCTCTGAGGAGGAACGAATGGCAGAAACTATATGTGATGAACTGACCACAACCCCTGTTTCCTATCCCCCTGCACTGCTGGAGGGGGAGGAGGTAGAGAATTTGGGAATAAAGTTCAGTGCAGAAAGAAGGGAGGGGTGTGAGGAAGGTGTTTTAAGATTTAGGTTTTATTTCTCATTATCCTACTCTGATTTAATTGGTAATAAATTAAATTAAATTTTCCCCGAGTCAAGTCTGTTTTGTGACAGTAATTGCTGAGTGACCTCCCTGTCTGTATCTCGACCCACCAGCTTTAATTATATTTTCTCTCCCCCGTCCAGCTGAGTAGGGGCAGTGATAGAGCGACTTGGTTGGCACCTGGCGTCCAGCCAAGGTCAACCCACCATAACGGTCTTTGAAGTGAGACTCTGTCTGTTACTTTATTGGTCGCTGTTTGGTCCCATTTTGGGGGTCAGTTTGGTTTGTCCTTTACCATTGGGTCCCCTTCTGGGATCAGTTTGTCCTCTGTTTCAGGATGATTTGGCCCCTTCTGAAATCTGTCTAATTCACTTGATACTGATATTACATATCCATATAAGTAATCTATTATAAGCATATCTGTTGTCATATTGTTGATAAGTTTGTTTCGCTAATTGTAAGCTTCTGGTGACTGGTAATGGTACACATCTATTTGGTTGTTACTATACAATTGATTGTTGCTATATTTTTTCTTGCTGCCATGACTGATTGCTGCCATAATCTTGGTTGATACTGTATTATTCATTGCTGATAGTAATTCATAATAGCTTGATATATACATATATGTATTCACTTTATTAAGCATAAATTTACTTGCCAGTGTTGGTTTTGTGACATATACTTGCTAAGGGTGATTTGGGGGATATCTGTTGTAATCTGTAATAAAGTAGAGGTATTTAGAGGACAAAAGCCTCCATATCCTTGTGTATTATGAAATCCTACAAACCCACCTTTGCAATTTCTAACACCCCCAGGCCAGGTAATCTTTCAGGCTGTGTGGTAAATGGTGACATAAGCTAATTGACAGATTTACCCATTTTAAGTGTATCAGTGTCCAGTACACTGACAAGGTTCTTTGAGATACTCCACACATGGAGGTTGTATTGTTTAATATCATTCTTACTTATTTTAAAGGTAGTTGATTTTACACAGGTTTTCTGATTTAGAAGAGTGATTCAGAGTATACTGTATAACACAATCAAATATAAGTTACAGTTGGCAAAATACAGCAAGTGCCATACACAGTTCTATCACGATACCAGTGTGATTCCCTTTGCTGGTCTCTAGAATATGCTCACCATCACAATGCTGGGTGTCCTCAGTTGGCAGGAAGGAACACATGGGTTGAAGCCAGCCCAAGCCCTTTTCTTTCTTCAAAATTCTTTTGCTAGTTGTTTTATACTCTATGTTGGGCTGAGCCCCATATTCACTCCCCCCATGTTGGTCTGACTCAGGGACACATTGACACTTTTAAAGAACTCAGGGAGAAACATTTATATCACCACTTGATCAACTCAATTGTTGATAGTTGTTTATCTAAAACAAAGGTCACCTTCTGGTACCCTTTGTGTGGAGATTAAGACAGTTTCTTTGCATTACTCTCCGAGCTTGTTGGGCCCATCTCCTTGGTCCATCTCCACTGAGCCTTCTTCTATTGCAGGAATTAATTGACCAGTCACAAAGTGGCATATCAGGGCTCCCATTAGAAAAAAGTCATTGGACTGTCATCAACAGTAAGATATTAGTTTGTCTAGTCTGTTAGTATTCCTACCTAAATAGACAGTTTTCTGCACTAATATCTATCCTACTTTAGATGATAAAAAGTCATGAGACTTTCTGTAAAGTTAACAGGGTTGCTGGGTGACTAGGCTTTTGCTCTAGATGGTTAGTAGATTCTGGATGATAGTGACTGTACAATTAGGTTGATTCTACTGAGAAATACCAATGTTTCAGCAATCTGTAAAGCTTTTATTTCAGCCTGTTAGGTTATTGAACAACAGTTTACATATAGTTTTCCTATTAGGAGAGAGAACCATGCTCTAATAAATGGCTAGTTATTAATTAGAGCAACTTTCCAAGTTTTCCAGTTTTCCCATATCACCACCAACCTGTGGACAAATGTGGATCTGCCATTCTGTTAGGATAACTCTTTCCAGTATGTATCACTTCCTTGCACTGGTTTTTCAGTATGATAAATTATTTGTGATTGTACTATAATGATGTTGTAGGGGAAAATAATAGCCTTGAGAATTTTTTTTCTCTACAGGAACGAAATGAATTATTTGTTACTGGTGAGTAGGCCGTAAATAGATTTCCCAGAGGAACTGCACATAATTAAGAAGCAATTAACACACACAGTCTACAACAAAGGCGAAAAGAATGCACTACAAGAGTGGACATTATTGAAAGAGATATACCAATATTCCTTTCTGAAGTATCACACAAATTTGTTAACTCAGATCAGTTTTATAATGATAATTTCTAAAACTGTTAATTATCCAATGTCTGATGGTGTTTGAATGCACAAAAATATACATCCAGAATATATTATCAAGTGATCCTTATTTTTTTGTGAGTTATCAGGAAATTGTTCTTAATCGTTCATAGTTGTACCATTGCACATGAATATACAAAAAAAAAGAAAAACGTCTTGTTAAGCTTACCCATCTCATTAATACAAAGCCTTCATTTCAGTTTTTTGAAAGATGATAAACTGGATCTAAATATGCCAAATCATAAAAACATAAAAAATGCTTATTACTTCAACAATCAACACAGGCCATGCAGAATTTGCTCAAAGAGAATGACTCATAGTTATATACATGAGGTTGGTAGGAGTGAAAGGGGAGATGGTGCATTTGAGGTAGCCTGCTAAATTTAAAATTATTTTCCTCAAGTGAGTAAAATCCATAGTAAATATAGACTTTTTAGGGTGACTTATCAAAAATCGTTATCAGGTATGGAGTGTGACCATAGTGGATGTTACAGGAAAGTACCTTTGCTGTCATACAGAAACAAGTAAGTAGTTTCAATGTCTGGAAGAGAAGGCTATTATCACTTAGACAACAGATGACCCAAAATTTCACCTACCAAGCAATGCACCAGACTTTTACTGAGTGCAAGTGTTACTTAAAAAGGTTATTCTGACTTTAAACAGCATCTCCAGTTTTCCACTCTTACTGTGTCTGATCAGACTTTTCATCTTTCCTGCCTTATCCTGCATCTGTACTCCTTCCTGGAATGCTCCCCTGAAAATGTGTTTTAAGGAATGTAGCTGCCTACCCACAATTTTGCTGAAGGATCACTCTAAAGTACTCACCTTTGTTCTCCCATTTGTATTTGAGTAACTGTAGACCCCCTCGGAATGAGTAATTCATACTGCCCCTTTTCATCTCTTTATATTTCCTTCTGAGCGCCTTCTCTCCAAGACTGAGTTTTATCACTGATTTACATAAACTTCTTCCACTAGCAGCTAAACCCTGGAGTCTCTCTTTTCTAGAGTCTCACCCTAAGACTGGTAATGAATTACATGTTTCTTTTGGTCTCATTTTCTTTATCTGGGAAAGGAAACTAAAAGATGGAAAAAAGTCCTGCTGAGCCTTAAGCACCTTGAAAGTCTACCCTGGAGGAAGAAAAATTACAAAATTAAGTAAAATTAATAACTTATGACTAAAATTCAGAATTGTTTGTAGCAAAACAAGAATTAAATGTTATTGTACTGCTTTGCATGAAAATTGTCTATGAAAACTGAACTCTAAATGATACATAGCATCACCTGAACTGATTTATTCATTTTTAGAATGCCCCTGAAGCTATGCACAAAGCAAGGCATAGCAATGACATTCTGGGAGAAGGGCAAACTCTCACTGCTTCCATGTGCAACTTGTCAATTCCACATCCTGAAACTGAAAAACTAGGCTATAGCAAAACTGGAGCAATAGATTAAACTACTACTTCTTAATTTAGGCATTGTGAAGGAGCACTCCCAGTACACATTTGAATACACATGACTTGCAGTTCTGGCCCGATGCATACTGTGAAGCACGGAAACTGCTTCTAGAACCTAAGAGGACAAGGTGCAAGTTTCACATGTTTTTAACTCATTGTTCATTAAATAGATTGCCAAGTTAAGGTTGTGGTGAGAAAAGAGGGGATGCCAGCAAGGAAAAATGTACAAAAATATTAATTTCTGCTAAGATTCCAAACTGAAATTAAAACCAACCAAACAAGCAGACAAACAAAACAGGTTCTAGAGCAAGCAAATAAATCCAAGAACAAACTGAATTATCTTCTCATTCTTCTTATGTAAGTATGCACTATTATTGAGAAATAAAACATACCCCAGTGAGCTTTGGTGTTATTTTTTTCCCTTATGCCATGCTTGCAGTACAACAACATATTTTAAATTATAGTATTATTTCTAGAAGGCCAAATCTCACAGAACTGTTGAAATGAGGGTAATATTCTGGGGGACTCTCAGCTATATATTCTCAGTAGATTGTTACAATGACCCTATGTCAATACATTCTTTTTCTTCTGTTCTCTCACTGTCCTTATTCGTTCCTTGAAGCCCCACATGATTTCACTCGCAGCTTCTTTTGACAGCATGATTTCTTTGATCTACATTTTTGTGAGCTTTTAATGACCAGCAGGTATAAAAAGTATGCCTTACCCATGCTCACTGCCTGAAGAATTGGTTTATTTATAATTAGATCCCTGGACTCCATGGAGTTAGATCCTATTTTCATTTATACTGGTGTAAATCAGAAGTGAATTACGAAGGCAAACTGGAGATAAATCTGAGAAAAACAATGCCAGGATCTGACCCTACTGTACATCAGTCACATGTATCTGACAGCTTTTTTTGAAGTTAAGGACAGACTTGAATTTTAATCTTATTCAAATATTGTGGTTTCCTTGCTTGACAGAAAACCAAACCAAAACAAAAAACCCTACAACAAACCACAACAAGAACCTAAATCTAAATATCCATACTATTATCATGCTGTGATTACTCTCATCTTTGACTTCTGAAATTGATAGTCTGTTCTGCATTTTATACAAATTTTAAATTAGACATAAACTGGTTCTGATCAATCTGTCTGTATTGAATGAAAAAAGATAAATGGGATAGAAAGAGCAAGCACTTTTATATCTGCAATCAAAAATTATATGGTAGCTTTAATAAGACTGAAAGAAATGGCAGATGGAGAGACGACACTCTTATTCTAGTCATCTTTGAAGATGTGACTATGTTGACTCAGAAAAAATATCTGTTAATATCTGTGCGACTTCACAATTCATTAAAAAAATCGTTACTACAAGGACTTCATATAAAAGAGACATTTTTCTTCTGTTTCCATCAAACACATCTGTCATAATGTATTTGCTGTCATGTTAAAAAAATCATATTACTGGAAAGTAGCAGTTGTGGGAATTCCATTGCTCTTAACATGGTAGCGGGCTAGTATTGTGACTACCCGAGGGCATTGCTTCCAGGCAACTGTTTGAAATATTCATAATGCCATGTAAAGCAGTATGGTTCTGCATATGTACATAGCATAACAAAGTTGCAATTCTAAAAAAAAAAAAAAAGTAGCATTTTCTTTCTTTTTCTTGCACTTGGGACTTGAGACTGAAGAGGACAACACTTACATTATTCATGTTAGCACCTGAGAGTCTAAAATAAAAACCTAATTGTTCATTGAGTAAAAGCCACATGAATGTCTTTCCTGAAGGAGTTGATACTTCAATCCTTCCTCAATCATGTAATCCTACTTTCCTAAAGCTATCTAAATTCTCCATGAGACAGTGAAGAGTGTTAGTATTCCTTTGATAACTTATTAGACCATGCCAAAATTTGCAGTCATTTTATGAGTTTCTTAGTCCTTTTGTACTGTTCAATGGTGGAAAAACTCATTGGATTGGGTGTGAATCATTCTGAAAACATGAAGTTTTTTTAATTCAAGTCTAACAGCAAAATTGAGGCCTGGATATTTCAACTTGTTTGGTTTAACCCTGGCTGGCAACTAAGCACCACGCAGCCGCTCGCTCACTCCCCCACTCCCTCAGTGGGATGGATTGGGGAGAGAATGGGGGAATAGAAAAAAAAAAAAGTAAGACCTGTGGGTTGAGATAGAGACAGTTTAATAAGAGAGAAGAATAACAGTAGTAATAATAATAATGGTAAGAGAATATACAGAGTATATAAAACAAGTGATGCACAATGCAATTGCTCACCACCCGCCAACCGATGCTCAGCCCGTCCTGAGCAGCAATCACTCCCCCTGAGCCGCAATCACACAGCCCGAGCTGCGATCACTCTGCCCAAGCCCGACCGACTAACCCCCCCGAGCATGACATTATATGGTATGGAATAGCTCTTTGGACAGTTTGGGTTAGCTGTCCTAGCTGTGCTGTACTCCCAGCTTGTTATGCACCTGGCCAAGCAGGAGAAGCTCAAAAAGTCCTTGAGTAGTCTGAGCACTACTTGGCAACAACTAAAAACATCAGTGTGTTATCAACATTCTTCTGGTACTAAATCCAAAACACAGCACTATGCTAGCTACTAGGAAGAAAATTAACTCTATCCCAGCTGAAACCAGGACACAACTTCTCATTGATTTACATTTTTTTTTAAAAAAAGTAGGGTACACAGCCAATAAGGAGATACCCTTTAAGGATATTAGAAAAAAATAAATTGTTTTTCACTTTAGAAGATCTTGATATTAAAAATCTGCTTTTTAGATGTCTCTGTAGCACAGAAAATGTTGATGAGCTAGAAGGAACATTGATTCAAGTGCACAGTGTGGAAAAAAATAATTGTAAGCTTATTCAACAGTACAAGATAGTGGCTTGAAGATTTTGTTGTCTGTTTGAAATCAGCAGTGCAGCATTTTAGGGGAAAGACACTCAGAAGCAACCAAAACATGTTCATTGTCCCTGTGCTCCGTAATGAGCAATGTAATTTTAGTTTTCTTAAGTGCTTCTTCTGCCAGTATACTGTTAGCAGAATATTGTGAAACCATGTCCTGTCCTTTAGAAAATGAATAAGTATTTCACATGAACTGTGTTTCATTGTGAATACAAATAAATACTGTTATAAAGAGATTTCTTGACTTAGCTGTCATATTTCAACAGCAAACAGGCATCAACCTAAGATTCAGCATTTAGGTTACTAAGTGGTATTTGTAATAAAATGGCTAGAATTTAATAATGAATTAATTAGTTTAGAAAGAATAACAAATGTTTCCTTGTATTATTGTTTCATATAAAAGACCATTTACCTGTCAAAATACCTGTACATCTTCTTTTCTTAGGGAATCTTGAATGAGGTGCCCTAGAAGTAAATAAACCCCCACAAACCCCAGATATCCTGAGAGTACCTACCATATATTCGTATACTATGTTAACAGTCACCTTTATATGAAATCACAAAAGAAGTTCCAATTGACGCTTTGCATATGAGTTGATATGGGTGTCCCATAAGGCCAGAATGGCTTTCCTCAGTTACAGGAATGTCAACCTTAGAAAAATACTTATAAGTTTCTATTGGAGTACTCCCTGCCTGTAATTTTAAATCTTGCCAAATATTGAAAATCTGAAATTGGAAAGGATAAAGAAGGAAAAGGAATATCTAGTCCCTAAGCAGGAACTAGAACCCACAATTCAAGAGTTTTAAGGAAACTTCTTTTCTACAAATTTTTGCGCTTTTCTCTTTCTGCTTTTTTTTTTTTTTTTTTACACTGTTGTTTCACAGTACACATTCTTCTCTGCATAATTTATATCCATACTATTGTGCAACTTTACTCCTGTCTTTAAACCCAGGTCTAAGCACCTTATCGTCCACTCTCCCTACTGGTTGATGTTATCTCATGTTCTGCTTCTGCTCCTTTGAGAATAACAAAAATGCTGTTCATATATATCAAAATATACCCATACACTTGAGACAGTATGCAAAATCTGGATTTGCCCAGTATACTCATGGAACTGTGAATAACTCTCAGAAAGCCTGGTAGAATATTCCTTATAACTTTATGCTGTACCCTAACACAGACATTCTCCATTTTGGTTACCTGCAACAAAAAAACCCAAGTCTTTCTGGGCTGTAAAACAGTAATTTCTCTGTCACTATAATGGATTTTAGAGAGGAATGACATGGAGCACTGAAGACGCTGGGTTCTTCAGAACACCTATAAGAAATATTCTAATTCATTATTCTGAAAAAGGAAAAATGTCTGTTTTTTTCATAGGGAATATTGTTACTCTAAGTTAACATGGATCTGCTAAGTTAACAAGGTTACACATGGATCTGCCTTTGGGAGTAGATTTTTACAGATGTCTCTAGTACAAGACATTCAATGTGATACTCTCCAGTCTCAGGGATCAATGTGAGCCCTCCATATGCATAATCCAGAGCCAGAACAAGATGCTGGGGTCCATAGGGTGTGAGGAAACAGATTTTCTGCATGCCTTGATGTAGTGGAACTCATTTTGCTGAGAGGGAAAACAGGGATCAACAGGTCAGGCATGCATCCTGTTTTAGAGACACGTGTTGCATACTGTTGAAGTTAGGTTGCCAGCTAACATGTGTCAGCACGAAGGACCTTTACAACCCACCCTTACCCCTCCTGATAGGGAAACATTAAGCCTAATTAAGAGCATTATCAGAACATGTTGTATACTTCAAAGGAAGTACAGCTACTCTCATTCTACTGAGGTATTCCCTGTCAGTTTAGGTAATTTAATGCCTTTTTAAAATCAGTAGAAAAGCCTATATCTCATATTAGTAAACAAAGCATCATATTAACTTTATATTTAGTTTGAAATTGAACAAGCCCTATAAAAGATTGCAGTAGTAAAGAAGGTTTATTTTAGCGACCAGTTACCATGTTCAAGATAACACGTTTGTCATGAGAATTCATTCAGACCAATTAATTAACCTGAAAACTTGTTGTGTTGCATTTTGAAAATATAACAGAAACCTCCCCAGTTGTTACGATGACAGCTGGAGTGTGTGCTCTCAAATAATTAATAAAATATGTAGCTTCATTTTTTCCTTTCTATTTTACTTTTGTAGAAGAAAATAATCATGTTCATTGCATACTTCTAATATGAAAAGAATCTCTGCAAGGCATACATAGATCATCGATGTGATGTCTCAATTATGTAATATGTAAATTCAAAATAACAGATTGTCTGCTTAAAAAATTATTCTCCACTGCTACGCTGCCATGTCTAAGAAAATTTCCCTCTAATAATTTCTGAAATGGGAAGAAAGGGTATAGATTGCTTTTTCAACAAACCTTCTTTACACATGTTTAATTTATGTGGTTTCCAAACATCAGTTCATCACTGAATCCTTGAAATTGTCCACAGTGGTTTATATTTAAAAAAAAAAAAAAAAAGTTTGGTTTTTGTGTTTGTATTTATCTGGTTGCATTTCTTATGTTCCTGTTTGGTTAAGGGAGAACCAAAGACCATTTCTATAATTAGAAAATTATAGCTGAGCATTGGATAACTGAGTATATTTACAGAAGATATGTGGGAGATATTGTCTTTGTGCCCAGATAATTAACAAGCTTGTCTATTTAATCTCCAAAACTCAGCAAGTTTGATTTGATGACTTTACCTTGCAGTAACTCAATTTTTTAACTCTGTTTTTTTTACCAATGATTATTAAACTATGACTTACTGGGAGTTTATTAATAATAAAGAAGGTAATCTTTCACCTGTAGGGTTTTAATTCCATCCAGCTCAGCGGGAATCAAAAGCTGTTCCTATCTAATTAATTTCAGTGGTTCATACATGAGAGATTTTCAGTTCGAGCTCCAGTGTCACAAACTTACCACCATGCTTTCACTAATTGCCAGACTCATCAGACAGAAGAGCTTTAAAAACTCATTTAAACTGAACCCTGTTCTACCTATCTCCTTTATAAGGGTCAAGCCTGACTAAGAAAGCACATGTGGGGAGCAATCTTTGCTACAGACCTGTTAGCACACAAAGAAATGAATTTTCTGAGGCTGTCAGGATGGAACCTCTTGGCCTCGCTAGCCCTAGACCATGCTTTGAAGTTAATGTAATAGATTGTAAGTAACTTAGCTGAGGAGCCATGTTTTCTTAAGCATACTGAGAAAAAATAGTCAGTCATTTAAAATTCAGCATTTCTGTGATCAGTCCCAACACTGAGGACAGCAAAGGCCTTGTGCCCCTGTACTCCTTGCATTTCTCCCTTACTGGGTCTTTTTTGTTCACGCACCTTTACCTTGCACAGAGATTCTTCAGACAACTTAAGAATTATTTATTAACACAGCAATAATTTATTGGCAAATACATACAATAGATAGCTGGGAATAGAGTAGTACTAAGCTAAACATTATATTAATATGCTCAGCACTCTGGATGAGTCATCCAATCAGTCTCTGCTGTCCAGGCATGTGCCAGTTAGGTGAGGTATAGTTGTTTCCTTGGGACAAGCTGATCCTTGATGTTGCTGTGTTGCTATCCTTTTCCTTAGGTTGTATACCTTTTAATAATGGTATCTTTCCTCTTAAAGCTTTGACCTATTTTTTATTATGCACTTAATAAAACTTCTGTCAGTATTTTTACTATTGTTATCTGGCATGGATATATTTTATGTACTGCCTTATAACTCAACAGCTTTCTCAGCAAAATTGAGGTTACACAGCTGGACTGCACCAAAGTTAGCTTCAGATCACAGGCAGATGAATCTCTGGTCTCGGGATTACACTTTGTTCATTCTATCACATTCTATTTTACTACTGTATAGCTGCTTGCAAAATGCTCAGTGAATAAGGTCTCCTTTCCAGTAAACTCCTGAACTATTAATGAGAAGTGTTTGGAAAAATGATGGGTAGTCCCAGGCTTAAACAACGCTAGGAATTATTCTAATATTTTAATGGTATAAACAATTAAGTTCCAGTGCCTCTCACTGTTCAATTTGTAATGCAGTCATAAAAATAATGTTTCAGTCACAGATGGAAGCCTCCAATACCTAACACAGTGCAAAGGATAGAAGTTTTGAATTAATATGTAAATTAACTGAACAGCACATTATGTTCAAAATCCTTTTATGGACAAAGAGGAAGAACTCATATGTATATGAGTAAAACCAAGACTTTAATAATTAGTATAATGGGAATCATAACAGTCTAATAAAAGAATCATCATTAGTCTGGATTGAATTATTTCAGAGAAACAAAGAATTATAATGCTGGTAGAGTACTTATATACAGAAAAAGTCTCAATAATAGCAATAACACATTTAAAATTGTAACTCACACTCTTCTTAGTTTCTAGCCCTTTTCCACATGTTATGCTAACCCTTCCACTGCCCCTCTGGGACAACTGGTTTTGGTGGTTTTGGGCTGTTACAGCTGGTTCTCAGCATCTCCTCCATTGCATGGAGGAATAGTATCTTCATGTTGACGGTTTATTCTTCCTCTTTTCTTTCTCATTTCTTTCTCATTTCTTTCTCATTTCTTTCTCATTTATTTTTCTTCCTTTTTCTTTTCTTTTCTTTTCTTTTCTTTTCTTTTCTTTTCTTTTCTTTTCTTTTCTTTTCTTTTCTTTTCTTTTCTTTTCTTTTCTTTTCTTTTCTTCTCTTTTCTTTTCTTTTCTTTTCTTTTCTTTTCTTTTCTTTTCTTTTCTTTTCTTTTCTTCTTTTTCTTCTTTCTCTTCTCTTCTCTTCTCTTCTCTTCTCCTTTGTTTTCATTTTTGTTTTCCTTTGGTTTCCTTTATTTTCTTTTTTCCCCCCTACTTATGGTCATTTAGATATGTCCACTAACATGTATTTACACCTTTCTCTTTCTTCATTGGTCTACAACTCCAGGTTACACCCAAATTTACTATTTATGGTGCCTTTTACATAAATTAGGTACTATTTCTTTGTCCTTTTCTTTAGCCCTAAAGTCAGTTTTGTCCAGTTCCACGTATGTAGGGCTTTTTGGTTTTTTTTGTTTTTTTTTTTAAACTGACTGTTACTGAGTTGTTTATAGAGTAGGGAACCCAGTGCCAAGCCTGTGCCCCATCTCCTCTCAGTCAATGCCTGTGCTCCTCTACACTGCATTCTGTCTCCATTTCTCCAGGCATCTGCTGTCATACTAGTATTTCTCTGCACTATGTCATTGTGTTAGAGTTGTAAATATTTAGTTCTGCCTAGAACAACTGCTTGTTACTGTTATCTATATGAAACTGTAGTTGTACTACACAAAGTTCAACAAAAGTAAAAAAAAAAAAAAAGATATGGACACCTGATCAATTAAAAAAAAAAATGCTGTCAAATTAAGCCAAGTAAAACAAAGTTACAGGCAAGTCAAAATAAGCTCAGTCAAACCTCAAGTCTGACAAATCTGTCTCAAGATTTTGTAAGTTCAGTACAATATGAATGAATCCTTTTACAAGTAACAAGTGGAAACATCTTAAAATATTCAACAAAATGAGAAAAAAAACCATGATGTGATCTCTAATACTTTTCAGACTATTTTGAAAGACCATTTATTATTTCAACAGTTTCTCACTGTTCTTAATTGGTTTTGGGGTGCAGTAAAAGAACATTATCAGGGAGTAATGAAAGGCATATATAATCTTTCTGTTTAATTTTTTATATTTTTTTTTTTAATTTTCCACATTAATTCTTTAAAAATACTGTTAACAGAATTAGGTTACGGGTTTTTTTAGGTCATCATACTTATGACTTCTTCCTCTTTTACAGGAGAAAAACTCCTGTTCTGGAGCTAAAATGGACCATTGCAGGAGAATATTTCAGAATTATATTTACTGCTGTTACAGTACTTCAGAGTTGAATAGACACAGTGTATAAGGGTGTATCAAAATACCTATTGTAATGGCATAGCCACCATAATGATGACAGATTCTCTTCCATACAGTATGAATTATAAGTTAAATCTCAATGTTTAAATAAAGGATCATGTGTGTAACATAACAACAACTATAAAAATAACAATATTTTTATGATATTACGCCCATGCATGATTCATTATTAACATTGTCATTGCTCTTGTTATTATTATTATTATTTTGTTATAAAAATTTAGATGAGAGGGGACTTCAAGATGTCTCTAAACTCCTGCTCAAAGCAGGGACATCTCTATGGTCAGATTAGGTTGCTCAGGGCTGTGCTCAGTCTGAAGGAGTCCAGTGAGGCCCCCTAGGATGGCTGGGGCTTAAGCACTTGCCCTGTGTTGAGAGTCTGAGGGACTGGGTCTTCTTCAGCTTGTAGAAGACATAGCTGTGGAGGACCTGACAGAAGCCGCCCAGTGACTACAGGAAGGTCAGCAAGGGAACAGAGCCAGCCTCTTTGCAGCAGTGTGTGGTGGGATGATACGAGATGGTGGGCATAAATTGAAATAAGAGAGGCTCAGACTGTGTACAAGGAGAAACCTTTCCATCTTGAGGGCAGTCAAGCAGAGGAATATGACAAAAATCAAGATGAGCCTTTTCAAGTTGAAGTGCCCAACTGATTAAAGAGATTGCTAAGAAAAACTTTTAGTGAAATGCTCCTACTAAATATCATTCTAGGGGTGGAGGTAGCCCTGCAGAGCATCACAGTGATTCACGATTCTGTGTGTGTCTCTGTATGTGTGCACACACATGTTGTGTGTGCGAGAGGAGAGGGGAAATGTCAGGACACTGTACCGAGGACCCAAGCCTGCCTGTGCCTTCCCCAAGAGGTGGCATCCTTCAGAGGCATAGACAGAGACAGGGATGGGCACAAGCATCCTGGGGCCTGGATGAGTCAAAATGCGGCCCTGGGCCCTAGGCTGAGGTCCCAGGTGAGGGCAGTCAGGGACAGTAAGGCTGAGCATTGCCCTCAGGGCCCTAAGTAGAGTAACTGCACCAATCATTAGCAACAAAAATGCCTGTATGTCACACCACATAAGTCTCACAGATCTAGCCCCTCCAACTACTGATCAAAGTGATTTTAAGGCAAATATTTTTACTTCCTCTAAGTTTAAAGCAAATGCCCCTCTGTTCATTATGGGTATTCCTCACTATGGGTTACCAGAAGGGTTGGGATTGCCATTAAATCTGTAAGTTTTTAAAGCAAATGCCCCTCTGTTCATTATGGGTAGTCCTCACTACTAAGGAACAAATTCTATTCTTTGCTGCAAGTCAGAAGAGTGGAATAAATACTTTCCTGAAAGTAGTTACTCCAGCTTTACAAGGATGTCACTGAGCAAAACCTAGAAATATTTTTGTGGAAAAGTCAGCTCTTATAGCAAACAAACAGTACCATTATCTGTGCTTGTGCAGTATATATTTGGTGATCATCAGTAATCCCTTTGCTGAATCTAACCGATTATCTCTACTACAAATAGAAACTGCATAAAATTACAACTAAGGTGTTAAGGTGCTAACAGGCATTATTTCATGATCAGTACCACGTATTACTTTCATTCAACTCTACACAAAGTCTCTAGGCCTGAAAAAAGAAAATATCTTTGATTGTAAAGCTTGGTGGTTTCAGCCACCACTTTGCCAGAAAAAGAAGAAAAACAGGGAAAAAAAAGGAAAAAGGGAAAAAAAAAAAAAGAAAAAAAAAAGAAAAAAAAGAAAATGCCTGAAAAAGCAATTTTTGTTATCAAGCAATTAAAACTGAGTTTAGTCCTACATTACTCCTGAGAGGTCCTGTACATTTGATAATGTGCCCTTGAAAACTAAAATTTTGACTGCAAGCTTTGTCATCTTGCACAGAGTAATGATAACTTGCATGTACTCTTCTAGCCTATGCTATGTTAATTTACTGTTGGAGTTTGTTTAACCTTTTGCCACCAAGTGATTAAGATGCACCCTGGTTTATCCAAAACTCGTGTCCTGCTTTTAACACACTATCAGTTTGTTCACTCCCTCATGCCTGGTTTTTATAACTGTCTGTAAAACCATCCCTTATAAACTTAGAAATTCAGGGCTGTTCTGCTGCTCAGAAAAAAACAGTTGTGCAACAGCACATTTCATAGAGTAGCTTAACAATGCTAAAAAAATGAAGTCGTAAATCTGAAAATGCATAAATGCAGACTGTGAACTATGGGACTAGCAGAGCTTTGCATTTTACTTAAAGGGAGAGCTGGACAATATTGCCTCTTGGTTTTCTCAAAAATCAGATTATACCTGTATTAGTTCTAGTTATGCACATGAAAAGAGTCCAATAATAGACTAAGCATATTGATCACTGTAGTGCAAAACACTCTTATTACATGTTAGAGTGGCTGATCAGGCACAAAACCTTTTATACCTCTCCAAATGAAAACTCGATATTTTTTCATTGTCAAGATTGTAAATGTACATTTACTGGTGTACTTGAAATAAATTCTATGAATTTCATATCCAGAGTAAGTCAGTTCTTTGAGGTGGGTGAAACATTCTCCAGACCTTTAAGTGGAATAACCTCAAGGGTCTCTGGTCTGATATATCAAGTTTCCTGTCATTTAAAATTGTTATCTTGATATAGTAACAATACATATACATATAAAAACTCAACTTATCTTTGTATTAAGTGGGTAAAACATATATTTTATACTGAGAATATATTTATGGGTTTAGAACTAGAAGTTATTTATGGGTTTAGAACTAGAAGTTATTAACTTTCTCCACAAGTTTTTATACAGTCAGAATGGTGTATCTGTCAGACTGCTTTATGTCTTCCATGTTTTATGCAGATGTTCAGATCTGCTGGTATCACTGAGATACAGAGTCCTTATCCTGATGGATAGCACTCACAATATAATAAAATCATATAATACGAAGAATTGAGGGGAATAAAGTAGATCTTGGATTATTTTACAAGAAAGATAATGAAGAGAATTCTGTTCCTGAATGCTGCTTTTTTTTTTTCTAAAGAGGTGCCATACATTATTGTCCAGAAACCACAAAAGAGCCACACAGCATTTTGAAAGTGTTTAAGATGAGGTCCATAGGTATTAAAAGTTGTGCAGGCTTTTTCCTAGTTCTCTCTACAGGGTGAAATTTAACTTACAGGAAGCAAACTTGAACTTTCTTTTTCTGTGTCACAGCATGAATGTTAAAAAGAGTCCAAAACCTATCACACGATCACCTGCAAAACGAGATGACAAAAACTTTCATCAGCTTGCTAACTAACCAGGAAAATGCTTGACCCTCATATGTATGTAGTCTTGTACATTACAGTTCCTCAGGTAAACTAACTGCATGATCAGAATCACCTTCATTTTTCCATGTCTTAGCAGGTTGTCATCTCACTCACATCCAATATCGGGATTCATAAAGTAGTAGTTTCTCCCTTTACCTACCTAGAACCAGGGAATCTTGTAACAGGATTGAGATTCATTCTATTTTCATTTTAATAGTATTTGGTGACATACTCACATGCCAATCGTTCTGAAACAATGAGCATCCATCTTTCCCTGCCCAAAGGCCCGAGGGAGGTAACACTGACCCATGATGACTTGTTAGGAAAACGGGAGCACCTCAGTCAGTCAGAAACTCCTAGACTTTCATAGTGCTTCTCCTTTCACATTTGTCTAGATAATGTTATTTAGAAGAAAAGATGTCAAACCTGTGTGGGAAGTGATTGTCCCCCCTGTACTTGGCATTGGTGAGGCTGCACCTCAAATACTGTGTTCAGTTTTGGGCCTCTCACTACAAGAAAGACATTGAGATGCTAGCTGGAGTGTGTCCAAAGAAGAGCAACGAAGCTGGCGAAGGGTCTAGAGAAAAAGTTTTATGAGGAATGGCTGAGGGTTTTTTAGCCTGGAGAAGAGGAGGCTGAAGGGAGAACTTATTGTTCTGTATAGCTACCTGAAAGGAGGTTGTAGTGAGGTGGGTTTCAGTCTCTTCTCCCAAGTAACAAGTGATGGGACAAGAGGACATTGGCCTCAAGTTGCACCATGGGAGGTTTAGATTGGATACTAGGGAAAAATTTTTCACTGAAAGAGTTGTTAAGCATTGGAACAGGCTGCCCAGGGAAGCGGTTGGGTCCCCATCCCTTGAGGTATTTAAAAGATGTGTAGATAAGGTGCTTAGGGACATGGTTTAATAGTGGACTTGGTAGTTATAGATTAACGGTTGGAATTGATGTTCTTAGAGGTCTGTTCTAACCTAAATAATTCTGTGTTTCTGTGATTCTATATTGAATATCCAATTTCAGTTCCTTCTGCAGTCACAGAAGTTTTAGTCTAACAAAGTCCTTTTGTAAGTAAAAACTTTGACATATTGAGGTGAGTAGTAAGAGACGTTATTGAGACCAGTCTCCTTAGCTGTAGAAAAATCAAGATACACCACAAGACAAATCACATAAATTGCAGGAAGGAAACTCAATCAGTAAAAGAGAAGGATGGAATCCAGCTGTTGCTCAAGAGATATTTTTTGCATTTTACACTTAAGTCATCTGAAAAAACAGTGAGTAGAACTTGATTCTGGAACAGAAAAACCTGGGATTCTCCCATCCTAGCCACCTGTCCTAATAAGTAAACTTAGGAAACACATTTATTCTTTCTATGTGTCTATCTGGCACACATTTTTGTCTGTTTTGGTTTTTTGTTTTAATGTAAAAGAGAAACATCCTTAAATGCACCTCAGCCACTGTCTATATGATCTAGAACATGAAGTTAGTTAATGTTCTTGAAAGTTTAATGATGCAGTTGAACCTTATTAGGTTCTGGTCTAGGAAAACCTGGTGTAGGTTTTCCATTACTTGAGTGAGAGCTATAAAGATGTCATTGTTAAATAGACGATAATACTGTTTCCTCATTCTTATTTGTTTCCTCATTCTTATTTGCTTTAAATAGGAATCAGGAAAATTTATTTCTCTTGGAAAATAAAATGCTGTCGTTTAAAACTTTAGTGTAAAGATATTTATCCTCACATTACTGAGTAAAATTGTCAAATACTCCATGACATCCTGTTTTGGCAGCTTTCCACATTCCAGAAGCTGCCATTCTGCTTGCCTAAAAGGTAAGTCTATATGGCCAGTGTAGTTAACTAGTTCTGGATTTCAAGTTAAGCAAGGCCAATCACACCAACCCAGATTTTGTGGGGAAAAAAACCTGAATAACTTCTCCATATACTTATTAACATGGGATAAAGTCACAACCAAGTCATTCGGCTAGCTTTCAAGCTGAGAGGGAGCAGTTCACTTGTTTGTACAGCTTCAGGTAGATACAACTTAAGTCACTGTAACTGCATCTTGAATCGGCAAAAGCTTTCAAGTAGATTTACCTATTTTGCTTGCAGGAAGGTCCCTTATGAGAAAATGATTTAGACTACTTAATAAATAGAGAAAGTTTTAAGTAAGGAGGTAAGGTAGGAATACAAGTTAAAAAAGGGGTTTACAGGCAGATTTCTGCCTTCTTTTGTGTCTTTGTAAGGTGAGTCTTGTCTGTCACGTTTGTTTTTTATTAACTTAGTAATTTTATGAATTGAAATCCCTTAAGGTGTCTACCAAGTTTCTTATGTCAGTCTCTGCATAAGCTGCAGTTTCCTAGTTTCTTCCCATGATTCTCCTACTTCCTGCTATAGCTACACCCTGTGCTCTGGAGTCTTCTTCTACGTATGCTATATTGCTTTTCAAGGAAGGAATACCCTTCTCTTCTTCTTGAGTATCTGACCAGTCTACAACATATTTTAAAGGAAAATAAATATGCAACCACATAACAAATAAAATACTCTGATACTGAGAGGGAGCACAGTGTCTATTTGAAGATTGAGGATTCCCCTGATAGAAGTCAAAATTTTGATAAAATAATTCTAAGCAGTTTGTTTGTTTTTTTCTTAAGATCTGTCCCTTAAATAGGTTAATTGGTTTTGTACTAGAATGTTTATCTATCAGTATTTTTTTATGATATTATATTTATTACTAAAAGTTGCTGCAGGACATAGCTGTTAGTGACATCATCTTACAGATGAAGAAAAATTGCAGGAAATCTGTATCCCCAACACAGACATTTCAGGAAATCATTAGTCTATGTAGAAACTTTTATCCATTTATTATTACTGGAACTTATTGTAGTTCAACAAAAAGTTCTGCAAAAGCAATTCTTCTAATTTAATCAAGACCAGATGCAACCCTATAAAAGAAGAAGAAGAAGTAGTAGTAGTAGTAGTAGTAGTAGTAGACCCTCATCTCCCCTTTATTCAAAGATTCATCTGCTGATCTTTTGTTGAAGAGGCCATGTACTTGATACCATTACTGTGATTACTCAAGCAGAGTACTAATCATGCATAGCTATGACATAGAGCATTTTTCTTCATTTGAAAGATTGACCCTTTATAGCAGAACTTTTCTAATATTGGAGGTAGATAATTATTGAGAATATTCAACTTGGAAAATGGCTTTAGAAGAAAGCCAGTACAGATGAAACTTATACTTCTATAGAACTTGAAAATACATCCTTGCTGCTGTAAAATGTTAGAGCATAACATTGTAATTTGACTGTATCCAGATGCAACAGAGTTCTTCTGCCATTCTTACTGCACATACTCCAGGCCTGTACTCTGACATTTCGTATCTCCAAATGTTCTTGAAGCCCACAAGGGGTCCAAGAATCACTGATAGTGACACATTTCTTATAGCTAAGGATAGCAGTGGAAAGCCAATTATAATAGCTTCCCTACTAGGCCCTGTGGTGTTTGAATCTTTGTAACCCTTGCGGTTTACTTTTCTCTGAAGTGCACTGTTAAATTTCTAAAGAGACCGCCCTTCGAGGCAGTCACCATTTTCTGAATCAGAACTCATCAAGAACACTGTGGAGGAGACACACTGTGATCTTTCAGGTGGATTTTATTATAGTTACTTCTCTTTTGTTAAAGCTAAACTTTTAAAATGAAGTCGAGGTGAAGATAGTTACACTACACCATCATTTCTCATTGCCACTAACTTTACAGAAGAGAAAATATTTGGTAAAAGGTTGTATATACATTCAGTCTACCCATTCCCCATCCTTGCTAGAAACTGAAGTGTTAAAATACTATACTCAGAAGTCCAAACATTTAAGAGTGTGAACTGGATGAAAAAGATATGTGCCCTGTAAATAATTAATTATGAACCTTCTTGAAGTTTAATGGTATGATTCAGGATAAAAGCCAATGAAATCAAATTTCTTCTGACTGGCAGAATAATTATTATTTCACACACACAGTTTTCTTCTACATCCACTTGGGAGCAGCTTAAAAATTAAATACCAGCTTAATTTACTAAGAGTGACCTTGAAAGGATAAAAAATGGGTCCTGGAGGAAAAGTTAGTCAGTAGCATTAGGTGGGAAAAAAGTCACTGGAGAGTTTTATGATCTGGCATTTTCTTTATTCTTTGCTAGTATAAAATCAGATTGCAAACGTTTTAAGTAAAGAGTAATTTTGTGTCCTGTATTCAGTTGGCATAAAGTTAATTTTCTTCATAGTAGCTAGCATAGTGCTGTGTTTTGGATTTAGTACCAGAAAAATGTTGATAACACACTGATGCTTTCAGTTGTTGCCAAGTAGTGCTCAGACTACTCAAGGACTTTTTGAGCTTCTCCTGCTCGGCCAGGTGCATAACAAGCTGGGAAGGGAGCACAGCTAGGACAGCTAACCCAAAATGACCAAAGAGCTATTCCATACCATATAACGTCATGCTCAGGGGGGTTAGTCGGTCAGTCAGTTGCGGGCAGAGTGATTGCAGCTCGGCGGGGGAGTGATCGCTGCTTGGGACGGGTTGGGCATCAGTCAGTGGGTGGTGAGCAATTGCATTGTACATCTCTCATTTTGTATATTCTGTATGTTCTGTTATCATTCTCATTATTTCTATTATTATTATTTTCTTTTATTAAACTGCCTTTATCTCAGGCCTCGGCTCTAACCTTTTTTTTTCCTTCCCGATTCTCTCCCCCATCCCACTGAGGGATGGGGGGAGTGAGCGAGCGGCTGCGTGGTGCTTAGTTGCCAGCCAGGTTAAACCACGACATTTTGCAAGAGGCTTAAATTTTTAGTTACTGCAAAAGTTCATGAATGTGCTGAATAGTTTCTCCCTGTCTCTCCATCCTGCTCCCTAGAACTATAAGGAAGACATGAAATTTTCTAAAGATTTATTTCAACATTTTCAGTAGAAAATACTTTATGAGACCGCAGTAGTTTACCTCTTTTTCAATCTGAAAAATTCTTTTCTCCACCAGAATTTGAGAAGAAATATAGCAGATTATAGCCTTTTCTTCCAAAAATATTTTAGAGCAGTTCTGAACTTTTTTCTTTCTGACAATGTCAGAGAGGAACAGAGGGGCCACTGAAGACTTTGGATTTGTCTATTTTCGAGAAGAGGAGGCTGAGGTGAAACCTCATTGCTCTCTACAGCTTCCTGAGGAGGGGAAGTGTAGAGGGAGGTGCTGAGCTCTTCTTCTCCCTGGTGTCCAGTGATAGGACACATGGGGATAGTTCAAAGCTGTATCAGGGGAAGTTCAGACTGGACATTAGGAAACATTTCTGTATTGAGAAGGTGGTCAGACACTGGAATAGGCTTCCTAGAGAGGTGATTGATATCCCAAGCCTGTCAGTGTTTAAGGGGCATCTGGACAATGTCCTTAATAATTTGCTTTAACTTTTGGTCAGCCCTGAATTGGTCAGGCAATTGGTCGGACTAGAGGATCATTGCAGGTTCCTTCCAAATGAAAAATATTATATTCTGTTCTATGTCATAAACAGGCATATACTTTGCATTGTCAAAGTTCTTCCTTCATGATAGCTCCTTCTTTATTCTCCTGAGTCAAACTGAATTTTACGAGGTATACTTTTCCATTTCTTTGGTCCCCTCATAAGATTTAATTTCAAAGTATTTGAAGTATACTTCTTTTATGATTCAATCTAATTTAAGCTCAAAGAAACCAGATTGCAGTCTTTCTTTCACCAACCACATCTCAAAACCAGAGGAGAAGTATGGTGAAGTTCAAAGAACATGCTATGATCTAATGTATTGTCTTCCTTCACAGAATTGTTAATCATCGTTAATTAGAAAGGAATTGGTTCTAAACTGTTTATGTAGTATGGAGTTGCCAAGGAATACATGAATCGAGGGAACATCTTGACATAATTTAAATGGTTAGAAAGAAATTGAGAAAAGTGTGTTCGTTAGAATAATCTGGGACTGCAGTCTTTCTAAATTAGAACAGTCGCAGCAAAATACTTTCAACCCAGTAGTTTAAATATGACTAATGTCTTTAAAAAAAAAAGTTATTTTAAATAAAGCAGCATGCAAAATGTTCTATAATACTACCAGTCTCTATTAAGAATTACATATCTCATAAACTCATAGTTTATGATCATCTAGTCCAATTCTTTGCTCAGAGCAAGATTAAGTTGAAAATCAGGTTTCTCAGGGTCTTCTGCAGTCAAGATTTGACATTACCCTAGGACAGAGATTCCACAGCGTCTCTCTGAAACCCACTGAACTGCTCAACTGTTCTCAAGATAGTACTTAACCACACCATTTACCTTATTTAATGTATTTCATGCAGTATAGATTTAGGCTGGTCCCTGGTCTCCAGACAAGACATAAATCACTAGTCCTCATGTTGTTGTTGTTTTTGAACCAAATTTCCATAATCTTATAATTCTATGGGTTGGTGTTTTGGTGGGGTTTTTTTTTGGGAGGTGGGTTTTTTTTTTCAGTACTGTGGCATATTTTCACTTTTGGCAATATTGGTAAGATACGTAACATAATCAGCAAACTTCCCACTTCTGTTAACCTTTGACAACTATGAATAATGGAGGTGGGGTGGGGAAGGGTTGCTATTTATTATAAACTCACCTGAAATGGGCATTTTCTAATTTACAGTTTGCTTACTGACTTGTTATTTAGATCATGCTTTAACAATTTATTTTACTGAATTCATGATTTATGAATGGCTATCGCAGTTACTTTTTTGCTTCTGAATTGTGTCAATATTTATAAGGGAGAAAAAGCTGAAATTGCAGGATTTCTGTATATATGTCAAACATATGTTTACATGAGTAATCAGCCTTCCATAAGCATTTTCAAAAAGACCAAAAAATAAATGAAAAATTACAACATTCTTCTGAAGGAATAATCTATTCTTGTTGTATACCTGCCTGTAAGATATTAATTTTTGAACATGCAGACCAAAGCAAATACATGGAATTTGCATGTCTTCTACCTGTCTCTAAATATAATTATTCATTTGCATCTTTTAAACATCAGAAACTGATTTTTAAAATGAAATATCACATTCTCAGTAAATATTAAAAATAAACTCATTAAATATTCAATAGAAACTCCTGCTTTTTAAGGAATGCTTGCTATATGTGAAATGCAGTCATGCAAATTACTTTTGAGATATTTGACTGGCCAACACAGGCATCAGAGCAAATTCTGTGACAAAATATGTAGAAAAACATAGGTAATTGTTGTGAATTTTAGGTTATTAAAAATGACAAAAGAAATAGAAAAGCAGAAAATAATAGTTTACTTCCAGAATGGACATAAATACTTAAAGAAAATATTTTTAATGGAGAAAATAATAATTCAAATAAATGACTATATCATTAGTTTCACAAAATGAAACTCTACAAATGAGAATATAAAAAATGAAAAAAAAATGGATATGGGAGCTGAAGTTACACGTAGGCAGTATTATTGTTCTTAAGAGAAATATTTATCACCACAACTGTTATGCAGCTACCCTTTTATGTGTATAAAGCTCACAGACAATATAGTTATCTGGTTTTATATTAAAATTAATTGCTGGTTGTTCTGAAAATTTACAGAAATGCCACCATTTGTCAAGGTTTTACTGTTCAGTAACTATCTCAAATTTGAGCTAAGCTAAAATTCAAGAGCTTGACATTGTTCAGCCTAAGATCTTCAGGAAGTCATGATTCTCATCATAAGAATAAAACTCACTCAGAAGTTCAGACTCTTTACAAGACATAAGCATGGTAATCACCTTCATTCAAAAATTGGTGACTCCTCACTATGTATGTAACTATTTATACAGAGAATTCACCAAAGAGTTTAGACAGACAAATTTAGGTCTTTTTTTCAGTGTGATGGGTTTAGGAACTATAGTTGCCAATAATTCTGTAACCACAGGCTAAAATTATAGCAGTGAATGGATCTGGAGAAATAAAGTGAATATTCTCCAACAGCTACCCTAATACAGCCACCATACCAGAGTATACCTGCACTATCATATAATTCAACCCACAAGTTCATTCTTTGCATTCATGGTTATGCTTAATGCAAATAATTTATTTCACTCACAGTTCTCCAACAGCTTTTTTCAGAACCTAAACTTCTCTGCAAAAGACAACCATTGTGATGTTGTGGAGCTAGTGATCCTCATGCCACATCTCCAGGCTTATAGTGTATAGGCTAATTTTTGTGCTAGAAAAGTACAATCTGATGGTTGGCAATACAACAGTTGCATTATTTCAAGTATTTTAAATTGAAAGAATACATGCACATACAATCTCAATAATGATTTTTTTTTTTTACATAAAAGGCCACAATGCAGTTCAAAAAAATAACAGGGCAAAATAACACAGTGGCCAGTTTTCTCATGAAGGGCTAGTTAACCATTCTTTATCACTTGACTTGACCAGGATTCATTCCTTGAAGTATATGCATTTAACAGTGTACAAATAGACTACCTAGCCAAGAGCAGAAGGTAGATCATGTTTCATACTCTAATTTTGTTTTGGAAGTTATCTGGGAAGAAACACTTGGAATTTACTCTTTTGGTTTTTCCTCTGACACATTTTATTCAAAAACTTGACTGCATCCTATTCATTTCTTCAAAGTAAAATTTTATGTCTGTTTCGAGAGAGAGGTGCAAGATCTGACCTAGGTGCTTTCCTGCAAACCATATACAAGGCATCTTGACATTAATTTGCTGACTTAGCCTTGGTTAGAATGCTCCTTCTTCTTTATTCTGAAAAGTTTTTCTTTCACCCCTTGGATTTTGTATCTCAGTCTGATTTACTGACTTTCCTCATGTGCCTAGATGCTTCAAGATCTAACTATGTAGCTATGATACATCAATCAGGATTTGACTCTCAGGCCAACGCTAATACATCTGGTACTGTCAAGCCTAAGATTTTAGATGCCTTATCTGGAGATTTTAGGCTGATGTTAGTACCATTACTCAATGATAGGTAAAACCATTTCTTTTGGAAAGCTGTTTCATCTGAGACAACAAGGAACTTGCTCATGCATCAACTATTTCTTTGGTTATCATGCACTAAAGGTGTATTGGCCTGCAAGTCAGTCTGTGCAGAAATAAGGCTCAGCCTCTCTTTAATGATACTCCCTTTCTAGTGGATCTACTATTTCCTGAGTCTTCCTGCTTGACTTTAACTATGTAAACTTCTCTCCTGATACACTGAATGACTTCTAGATTGTTTCTCTTCCATCCTCTATACTGATACTTACCTAGATAATAAAGTCTGTCTGCACAGGGAATGCATTTGCTCTTTGTCTAATTTAAAGGTTGGCATGTGCTTGCAATCACATTTATCTTGCAGCCATATTATTGGAAGTAAAATGAATTGTGCTGCTGGAAAATTTCAAAGGCTGTGAAATTATGAGGTTGTAATTGGAATAAGTATGCATTTAGCTGAAGTATTGATAGGCTACAAGCAGAAGGTGGGGTTGCCTCACTTAACTTTAGACATCTGTAATATAGAAATCTACCTATGACCTGGACACTCCAGTGTCTTCTTTTATGCAGGCATTTAAGATGCAATTTAACCAATGTATATGTGCTAAATGAGAAAATTTGCACTCTGAAAATTACTATTTTTCTCTTTTGACCCAAAAAAAACCTGATGGGGTGGAAGGAAGATCAGTGAGCCAGGTTCTTTTCAGTAGCACCCAGTGACAGGAAAAAAGGCAATGGGCACAAACTGAAATACATGACATTCTATCTTAACAGAGGAAAAAGTATTTTTACTCTGAGGTTAGTCAAACACAGGTTGCCCAGAAGGGTTATTGTGCCTCCATCCTTGGAGATACTCAAAACCTGACTGGACACAGCCATGAACAACCTGATCTACCTAACCCTGTTTGAGCAGGGGAGTTGGACTAGATGATCTCAAAAGGTCCCTTCCAATTTCAACAACTGTGTGAGTCTGTGATTTTATTGCTCTTGGTTGTTATCAAAAGGTATATTATCTCAGCTGATGTCTTATGACATGTTTGTAAATAAAAGGTTCCTTTCTAGTGATAAAACAACTATAATTATGTGGAAATAACAGAGTCATCATTTTAAAATCCTTTGATGGGTGATTATCAGGATAGCACAAGACATATCTGCAAAGTTTAAGAAAACATTCAGTTGCCCTACATTTGCTTTAATAGCTTGGTTCTTGAGAACAGTTAAGACCACTAATTATTCATCCTATCTGAATCATCAAAAACAAATAAAAGACTTGAAAGAGGCATTCAAGATGTGATTAAAATAATCTGAGTTCAACAACAAAGTCATGAGCAATTAAAAATATAACAACTACAGCAAATAAAGGTAGATGTGTAATTAAGTTAATATCGTGTAAACAACCACAGGATGTCTTCCAGGTCCACAGTAAACCATTAAAATGTTAGCAATGCCAATGAGACAGTGAAGTAAACTGCAGCACAAGAAGTAGAGACAGAAGAACTTAATCATATTAATGTAAGCACTAAAAAGGCAGTAAAATAGCTAGTGCTGTGTGATTAAAAAATTAAAACTCCTTTTTGCTAATAACATAAATAAACTAAATAAGAGAAACAGCTGTATTCCTACCTTTGAATCAGCTATTTCACAATGTAACTAGGCAGTCTTAAAAAATTATGGTCATGAAAAGTTATTATAAGAACATCCAAGTAAATGTATTAAGCAAAAATTAGACTATTTTCTTTTCCCTAGATGCATATAAGTGGTATTGCCCCCAAGGTATCATTACACTAGTTCTACAAAGGCTTAAATATTCATTTACTTCTATGTACTCTATTAAATTACTTTCTCCTGGTCTCTTTCCAAGAGCAGACATAAATTAAAAACACACCTCTAATTTGTCTTCTTTCCCTTTTGGAATATTAGTATACCACTAACATTATATAATTTTTTTAAAGGGAATTTCTGTAGCATGTCACTATTCATTTTAAAGATTTGTAAACTACAGATTTCATGATCAAAGTGTTTAAGAAACTGGAAAAAATTGATTTGGGCTACTATTAATATGTTTAGCTATTGATACAGGGGAAAATACTTAATCATCCCTTTGTATAATGCGTCTCTCAAAATATAAAATAGATGTATCTATTATTTTTTCTCTCTTCTTTTTAATTAATAAATTTGGCTTTGTCTTTTGATATTGTTTGTGTGTTATTCATAGGATTTATTTGATTCCTAATGTATTCAAACTCCTTCCTATCCTTATTTCTATCACACCTTCCCTCCTCTCCTTCCAAGAAGAAAGATTGCCATAATAATATCTATTTTAATATATATTGTTGTTATTTTATTTTTATTTAATTTTAAAATAATTATAGTTTGATTATTCAATTATAGTTCAATATATATAATAGTTTAAAACCAGAAGCTGTGGGAAATATATGCCTTCCTGAACTGACCACTGGAGACCAGGAGAGACATATTAAGGCAACAAAAAAAATCACCAGAAACTTATATATGGGACACTGGATCACAACCTAGCCTCTATTAATTATGAGAGAAGCTGAGATGATTGGCTCCAAGCAGATTTAGACATCTGAATGTAGCTGTCTTGGTTTCAGATTGAATCTCATCTTTATAATCAGGTAACTGAAGACTGTTTCATAACTGTTTATACATGCAGAAAGATAATTATTTTGAGCAGGAACCATTGACTATGCATTTGCAATAGCAGTGTTTGCTTAAACACTTCAACGTATCTTCATGTAACACTTCCTGTCTTCATATAACATCTCCTAAAGATTTTATTTTGGTTTGACACAATTAAGAGTGTGTTTGTGTATACATAAAAAATATACATATATCTTCATAAATAAACATGCGTATTTCATATACCTTTAGAAGTCTTAAAAGCTAAACTCCCTGTCAACGATTGATTTTTTCCTTGGAAAAAAAAATAAAAGAAAAAAAAAGTAATTAACTAGATACTGGAATTTGATATTCTGAAAATGATAAATTGAAACACATTATCCATTCTGAAACTGATAATTTGTAGTATTACATCAACATAGAATCAGTGAGATGAGAAGGGAAGGGACCTCTGGAGAACATCTAGTCCAGCTTCCCAGCTCAAAGAAGGGCCACTTAGAACAGGTTGGTGGGGGTCATGTGCATCTTCCTTACTCACAACCACCAGATATTTATACACATTAGTAAGATCTCTCCGAGCTTCCTCTTCTCCAGGTTGAACAATCCCAACTCTCTCAGCCTTTTCTTGCATGACAAATATTCAAATTCCTTAATCATCCCCATGGTCCTTCACTGAACTTGCTCTAGCATGTCTACATACCACTTGTACTGGGAAGTCGCAAAACATCTAAACCATCCATCTCTAAATGGTAGACCTGGCACTGGCACACAGACCTGGACCTGGCACTCCAGATGTTGCCTCCTTTCTGACGCTTTCCTGGGTGAGGGCTGTGTGTGCATGTGTGTGTGTGAGTGTCTGACTGCCAGCAACTGGAGCCAAACCATGGGTTGAAAGGCTATGTTACCATGGTACCAGTGACTGGAGCAAGGGTGGGTGTGCAAGTGCATATGTGATAGAGAAGATCAAGCTGGAGCAGCCGGTGAATGGGTGAAGTGGCCTGTGAGCAGGGTGAAGTGAGTGCGAGCACTGGGGACTTGGCTGCTTGGACTAAGGAAGTCCTGGCCAGCTGCCTGTGTATGTACCAGCAATTGGAGTGGGGTTGTGGTCTCGTGGGATCATATCTTCAGGTGCCAGCATGTGGGGAGACTGGGATCCAATGGTCAGTTACTGGGTAGACTGAGCGTCTGAGCCCAGTTGCTAGAGGAATCTACATTGTGTATATGTATCACTAGTGGACCTCCATCCTGCTCAGCAAGAGAAGGAAACAGGATGAGTCTGTTGTTTCTGCCTGTGTTTGTGTGACTGCTCTGCATGTCTGTCAGTGATCTCTGTGCCTGGCCATGTATATGTATTTATGTATATACATTGTGTATATGTGCATTTTGCATGTACATGCTGGGAATACATCTTCAGGCTCGCTACTGGCTGGACTTGGGGACGTGAAGTGACAGTAGCCTCACCTCTCTTGAGCTGTTGAATCTGGAATGAAGTATCTTCCTTTAATAACTCTAAGCACAGAAACATCCTTGATCAAACATCCCTGAGTGATGAGTCATGACTCTGACCAATTTTAAAAGACTATGAGCTGTGCCAAGTATATACTCCAAGTTACTAAACCTTAAATATTAGATTAACTTCATGATTGCCCTTTGTCTGTGATTTTTACTTTTTACTTTTACTTAAAGACAAAACATTTCCCATGAATTCATATATTATCATTATTTATAAGTATATCTTCTTACAGAATCTACTTATATAATTTCTAATCCTACAATAGTAGGTATTAGCCATTAATTTCTTTGTACTGATGAAATAAAACTTAATTTTGTAGTGTTTTACCTAAAACTTCCAAAATTCTTAAGAACACAGTAATCTTGAAAATAAGCAATATTTTAAACAATGTTTTAAAACATTGTGGCTGGAAAGCTGCCTGGTGGAAAAAGACCTGGGGGTACTGGTTGACAGCTGGCTGAATATGAGCCAGCAGTGTGCCCAGGTGGCCAAGAAGGCCAATGGCATCCTGGCTTGGAACAGGAATAGTGTGGCCAGCAGGCGTAGGGAAGTGATCATGCCCCTGTACTCGGTGCTGGTGAGGCCGCACCTTGAATACTGTGTTCAGTTTTGGGCCCCTCACTACAAGAAAGACATTGTGTTGCTGGAACATGTCCAGAGGAGATCCACAAAGCTGCTGAGGGGTCTGGATCACAAGTCTTCTGAGGAGCGGCTGAGGGCACTGGGGTTTAGTCTGGAGAAGAGGAGGCTGAGGGGAGACCTTATTGCCCTCTACAAGTACCTGAAAGGAGGTTGTAGTGAGGTGGGGGTCAGCCTCTTCTCCCTGGTAATGGGGGATAGGACGAGGGGAAATGGTTTGAAGCTGCACCAGGGCAGGTTTAGGTTAGACATTAGGAAAAATTTCTTCATAGAAAGGGTTGTCAGGCTCTGGAATGGGCTGCCCAGGGAAGCGGTTGAGTCCCCATTCCTGGAGGTATTTAAAAGAAGGATAAATGAAGTGCTTCAGAACATGGTTTAGTGGTGGGATGGCAGTGTTAGGTTAAAGGTTGGACTTGATGATCTTAAAGGTCTTTTCCAACCTAGACGATTCTATGATTCTATGAAAATAATTAATATCATTAGTACTTGTCCTTATAACACTTTGAGACACATCATACTTCAGATATTCCAAGATTTTTTCTCTTACCCAACTTCTGCTTGAATCAGAAATATGTGCTAGTATGACAAGAAAGTTCGTATCATTTGAAAGTTTTAAAGCTCTTCTTTCAAACAGAGAACATCTAAAGATACAAACTTTAAGAGCTAGAGTATGGCCTTAGGAGAAAAGGTTAAGACAGTATATGAAATTTTTCTCCAAAGAGAAATATAAAGAAGTTTCCCTTAAAAATGTTATTGGAAGATATATGCTTCCCAGTATGATGCCAATGCAAGTGTAGATGTATAAGAAAACTATGTTTCTCATGAAAGCAAAGGATTTTTCCTCTAATATTCAAATATTTCATGTCTCTCACACTGCTTATCACTGTATGTTAGAGAAATATTGCAATGAATATTCCCAGTGAAGCTAGGATTTTTAGCTGATAAATTAGGTCTTTCTTTGGCCACTTTCCTCTTCTTTTCCCTCAAAAAGACACTGGAATAATGGCTATTCTAACCTTTATCACAGTCCATTCACCCTCCAGCCATAAGAAAATTACATAGAAAAATGTAACTGAGCATTTGAAGTTTGTTCAGTGCAAGAGAAAGTAGATACTTTTTTTTTTTTTAAAACCATCTTAAAAGATCACCTAATAAGAGGGAGAAAAGGGCTTTTCCTTCTAGACCCATTTAAACATTGCATCAAATTCAGAAGACTTTTTATCATTTGCCGACCCTAAGTGCTGAAGGTCTCAGAGGCATACACTAGGCTTTAAATTTCCATGTAGGTCTATAATAAAATGCATAGACCTATTATAACATAGTATCATTTAAATATTTATGAGTATTTTGGATTATTTTTTGTCCTACTTTAAGATTTTTCTCTTCAAAATAAGATATTCAGATACATAATCTGATTTCTTTTGTACAGTTAAAGTAGAAACTAAAATTCTGAATTTTTTCTTTCCCTCAAAATATCATGACTTATGTGTTACATAAGACATCAAAAATCACCCCAATTTTTAGATACTTCAGGCTACATAAAAACTTCATGAGTTTCACTGTTGGCTCTTCCAAGGACACATATTGTATTGTATTGCTTCTCCCGATTTTGTTAAATGTGTCACTTTATATGTTTCCTTTATTTCTTTACACTTTCATTCTCTATTCCACTTAACTGAACTGTCCTTCTCTGCTCATTTCACCTTTCTAAATCTTTGTCTTTTAATCTTTTTAAGACCTTGAATTCTCACAGCAGATCAGGTTATAACTATCCATGATGGGAAAAAAAAAGTAACACATAAAAACCATAGAATTTATTAGCATATGTTTTTTTTTTTCTCTTAGTCCCCTTTTCAGAATACAGTAAAGCAGCCTTACACTAAATAATTCTTTTTTATGGAAATATTAATTTTGTGGTTTTATTCCATTTATCCAGGTCACATCATAAAGAAATACGCTACGTCACCTCATATCAAATTAATTCTTAGATAGAAAATGTTTTTATAATTATTTTTCTAAATATTTTAAAAGACCCATGATGCTTATTTTTTCTAATAACATGTTTTACTGTTTTTCCATGTAGAGAACAAAATTTACACTGTGGAAAACAAAACAGATTTTAACCCAATCTAATTTCATATTCTTATTCCTGGGTTTCTTTAAAAGTTTTTCAATACACTATTATACTTGGAAAAGTGTTTATGAAAATACCCATGCTTTTTTTTTTTTTGTTTTTTTTTTCCTGTCTAAAAGTCAAATATAGAGCTTAATTATGCTTTCAGTGGATGTTACTTTACATTAGTCAATAACAAACGTCATTTGTCATCATGCTCATCAGTAAGCAGGTTTTCTTTGGTTCTTCAGAAATTATTCACATTATTCTCTGGTTTGATTAGCCAAAGCCAGATTTGTGTCATTTACACAATGTGGCCTCAATTTACTTTTTAGTTTTAAGCAGATTTTGAAAGCAGAATATGAGACAGAAAGACTCAAGTAAGGAAAGGAAAGGAAAGGAAAGGAAAGGAAAGGAAAGGAAAGGAAAGGAAAGGAAAGGAAAGGAAAGGAAAGGAAAGGAAAGGAAAGGAAAGGAAAGGAAAGGAAAGGAAAGGAAAGGAAAGGAAAGGAAAGGAAGGGGAAGGGGAAGGGGAAGGGGAAGGGGAAGAAAAAAACCCCAAAGAAACAAAAAACCCAAGAAACTTTCTGTTGTGGTTTAACGCTGTTAGGCATCTCAGCCCCATGCACTTGTTCACTCACTCTCCCCTAGTGGGATGGGGAAGAGAAACAGAAGAATAAAAGTGACAAAACTCATGGGCTGAGATAAAGACAGTTGAATAGGTAAAGCAAAGGCTGTGCTCACAACAAAGCAAAACAAGGAATTCATTCCCTACTTCCCACCAGCAGGCAGGTGTTCAGCCATCTCCAGGAAAGCAGGGATCCATCATGTGTAACGGGAAGACAAACATTATAACTCAAAATGGCCTTCCTTCCTCGTTCTTCCCTCACCTTTTATTGCTGAACATGATGTAATATGGTCTGTAATACTCCTTTGGTCAGTTGGAGTGAGCTGTCCCAGCCGTGCCCCCTCCCAGCTTCTTGTGCACCCCCAGCCCACTTGCTGGCGGGGCAGCCCAAAGAAACAAAAAACCCAAGAAACTTTCTGTTGTGGTTTAACGCTGTTAGGCATCTCAGCCCCATGCACTTGTTCACTCACTCTCCCCTAGTGGGATGGGGAAGAGAAACAGAAGAATAAAAGTGACAAAACTCATGGGCTGAGATAAAGACAGTTGAATAGGTAAAGCAAAGGCTGTGCTCACAACAAAGCAAAACAAGGAATTCATTCCCTACTTCCCACCAGCAGGCAGGTGTTCAGCCATCTCCAGGAAAGCAGGGATCCATCATGTGTAACGGGAAGACAAACATTATAACTCAAAATGGCCTTCCTTCCTCGTTCTTCCCTCACCTTTTATTGCTGAACATGATGTAATATGGTCTGTAATACTCCTTTGGTCAGTTGGAGTGAGCTGTTCCAGCCGTGCCCCCTCCCAGCTTCTTGTGCACCCCCAGCCCACTTGCTGGCGGGGCAGCATGAGAAGCAGAAAAGGCCTTGACCCTGTGTAAGCACTGCTCAACAACAGCTAAAACATCTCTGTGTTACCAAATGACAAAAGTTCCTATTGTAGACAAGCAGATACCTTTTGCTCATATATACACATAGCAAAGTTTTCTGTATATATTTAGAATTTGAAGTGCAATTACATTGAAAAGTGAGACAATATAGCAGCATGTTCTCCAGGTATTGAGCTCTCACATTCCAAGGATCTGTAAACTAAGCTGTGGTGCTACTGAAAATAAATGGACACAGGTACACTAACTGCTTGGAACATGTAAACTTAATTTAACATCTGAAAAAACAGATCTGCTGTTTTATCTCTTTTCATCACTAACAGTAACCAACAGGGGGTATAGTAGTTTGCTACTTAATGAGTTATAAATGATCTAATTAAGTGTCTCCTTGCAGTTGTCTTCACACTTCATTAGTGAGGTGGTTGTTTATTAAGCTAGGAAATTTATCGTCCTTCTAATAATACATTCAGTTTTAGTTAAATTTACAAAGGCTTTGATGATATTATTTAAATGAGGATTTGACAAACTAGTTAAAATATTTTTCCCAAATTTTTTATTCTTTAATAAAATATATTCTATTTTTTCTTGAATGTATTGAATAAAATGTGGATGATGTGCATACAGTATATGTTTTACAGATTATTTCACCCAATATATCTTGTCTTCTATTAGATTCCTTTGTCCCTTTAACTTTGGAATATGAAGAAAATGGCATTTCCTACAAAATACTTGCATCACTTTAATAAATCAACAGCCTGGCAATGGACCAGCAAGTCCATCATAGGCCAGAGTGGGAACAATTATATGCTCAGTGGAGTATGGATTATTATAGTGTGAAAATTTTGTTTTAATTCATTGCTGTGTTTATGTTTGCAGACAGACATTAGAGGAGCAGCTTAAAAGATAGGTTGTGAATAATCAAGTAAACAGCCATTGGAAGCAGCTACAAAGGGAAGGTATTATACAATGACTGGCAATTCCTATAGATCATGAGTTAGGTCAGGAAGGCAGAAGCAGCACAGCAATTAAACTGTATATCCTCCAGTTCAAAGGCTTGCTATTTACAGATACTTTTCAAAGATTTACTTTGATTTTAGGTATCTATTTTCTCATGCAGAACTAAGAAATTAAGTTTGTGGTGTTCAACAAATACCCCATGGAACCATAGACAAGACAAAGCCCATCTCTAAGCTTATCCTTGAATAGTCAGTGTACTATTTTGCTGAATGTTGCATCATTGCAAGGTCAGCTTGCACATTGCTGTTTGTCTCTAATGAAGGATAAAGATCATAAGTTTGTCTCTCTTTTGTTGTTTTTTGTGAATACCATAAAAAATGAAACTTAAAAGCTATTTTTTTCTAAAATTGGATTGGGGCTTCAAAATTCAGTGTTAAACCCAACTATAAAGATTTTTTTTTTAAAAAAAATAGATAATTTTTTTTCATGTAATTATCAAATTGTCACTTTAATATCTTTATGAACCCACATGTATGTTGCACAAATAGACTGATATGATATTGAACAACTACCAGTTTCATATTTTAAAAAGTATGTATGACAGACCACTAGAAATAATTGCCTTATATGAGACCTTCTTGTAGACAATAAGATCTGATGTGATGAGAAATAAAAGAAAAAACATATCTGTAAGACATGTAAATATATTTAGGAAAGAAAGAATTGAATGTGTGATATCTTACTAGTACATGCAAAAAATTATTCCAGAAGGCAAGCTAAGCCCAAAGTGAATTAGGGACTTAGTAATTATGTGCCAGGAATACACACTTACTAGAATTCAAGCCAAAATTCAATATACACACATATTTTGGATTTAGCTACATTCTTTTAGATGCAAAACTAAACCTATATTTGCTTCTTTCTCATGGCCTTCTCTGCCTGTGTGATTTTGGTTACTTGGGTCAATTACCAATGTTTTCTTCTACGAGAGGGCTATTATTCCACAAAGTCCCTATGATGAGAGAGCTCAGCTAATAAAAGATTTAGCAGCAACCTGCCAATCAATATGAGACTCTGTGATAGAAGACCAGCAGGGATTAACCTACTTTAAATTAAGTACTGAAAATAGAGATAAACATCTCCCTAAATATCTGCATTTAGTCATAGTTCAGTCACCTTAGAACAATTAATCCTGTGTACACAGCTGCTTGTACTGTAACAATAAGATTTTCATTATAAGAAATTTATATTCTTTTAATCTCATCTGACCATGTAAATACATTTTTGTCCCCTCAAATTTTCCCTGTACCTGCATAAAAGCTCATCTTTTCACAGGATCACAGAAGCAAACAAGCTAAAAAGGACTTTCAGAGGTCACACAGTCCAAGGCCCTGCACAAAGCACATCCAGTTACAGTAGGTGGCTCAGAATCATGGCCAGTCAGGTTCTAAATATCTCCAAGGATATCACTGTGAAACCTGTTCCTGAGTTTGATCACTCACACAGTGAAAGATCTTTTCCTTATATCGTCAGAATTTCCTGTGTTTCAATTTTTGTCCACTGTGTTTTTTCAACATTGTGCATCATCCACTGTGTACCTCAGAAAATTCTGGCTCTGTTTTTGATGATTGGTTTTTTTTTTTTGTTTTAACACTCTACTATTGGAAGTTGTGGACAGCAATAATATCTCCATCGTAGTGTTCACTTTTCAAGGCTGAACAAACCCAGTCCTCTCAGCCTCTCCTTGTACATCATGGGTTGCAGCCCCCTAACACTTCGATGGCCTTCTGCTACACTCACTCCAGGTTGTCAGTGTCTTTTTTTGTACCGTGGAGCCCAGAATAGACATAGTTCTCCACATGAGGACTTCAAGCACCAAAGAGGAGGGAATAAACACTTCCCTTCATCTGCTGATAGAGGATTAAAAGATTAAAATAACTGTTCTGGTGCAATAGCTTGCTTAAATTGTGCGGCATTTCTCCTTCAGATCCTGAGTAAACACCCCACTTTCTGTTTTCTAGTTCTGCTGTGTCACTGAATGGGTGGCCCCTTTTCTGCTTTCTGAGCTAATATGGATAGCTAAACATGGGCCACATAAATGAGAACCCCTTAGGGACACCCAACTCTCCTTTCAGGAAAATCAGTTATGGAATACATACAAACTATACGTAAACACAGACTCTTTAAAGAAATGAGAGTTAAAAAGAATGGGAGAAGACTGTGATTTTCTCCCTTTCTTTTTGAATCTACCTTGCAGAAAGTCATCAGGTGAAACAAAGACATAATCAGCTGAAAAGTACAGGTTGGTACTAAACCAATTAGTAACAAAAAAACACTATAGAATGTAAGGATACCCCTAGCTTTTCAGAGTAATCACATAACCAAATATATCAGTGTAAAGGAAGAACAGGAGGAGACCCCTAGAGAGGCCACATAAAGGCTGACAACCCCATTTTATATAGAGAGTTATTTATATATTTGGGTTTTGCTGCTGTTCCACTAAATTATTTAGGCTGTCAACAGTGTGTGTGTTATGCACATGTAGAGAAACCAGTCAGGGTCCAGATACCCAAACTCAGAAGTGGTAGGATGAAGAAATTGCAAACATTGGTCACAGTATAGCCTCAGCCTTCCTAAGTTTCTTGGTGTGGAGACTTCTAATCAGAATAACTTGTAAGAAGAAGAAAGATCCTAAACAAGTGCTGCCTTTATCTTTTTTTGTGACTGCCATCAGCAAAACATCTAAACCATCCATCTCTAAATGGTACCTATACGAAAACCGTTGTCTACTTGTTCAACTTTTAGATGGGAGAATCCAGTTCTGAAGAATCCCTGGAAAAAATGACTAAATAATGCTCAATACTGAATGACAATTATTGGGTGAAATTCACTATTAACAAGAGGAACTGTGTATGCAATTATCGCTACAGATAAGGAGTTCAAAAATAGACATGCTTCTAAAGTGTGTTGGTCACCTTCACAGCTTGATTTTTCTTTGAGTAAATGTCATCTAATTTTCCTATTTACAGCTCTTCCTTTTCAGTTTTTGTACCCTTTAAATATTTTAAATTGCTATTCTCATTAGCAATTTCCCTTAGCCAGTTTACAATATGCAGATTTTTTCTTCTTTATTATTCTCATTAGTTCTTCCAGACAGTTAATTTATTTTATTTTTCATTTCTAAATTTTTCCAGTTTGTCAAACTCTTCTTCATTATAAAGTGTCACAGTCTGCTCAGTGTTCTAATACCTAATTTCTAACACCAAAAAGCAAGGAGCATCTGAGTTTACTTCTCAACATATTTATTTCTGCAGTTCAGTATTTTTTGTTTTGTTGTTGTTGCTACAGTACCTTGAAGCTCACATCTGGTTTGTTATTCTCTTCACCCCTAGTCTTTATTGCCAAAAAAATTTCCTCCCTCCTTCAGATGATCTTTCTGAACTGTTATTCCCCAGATGTACAGCTTGCATATTTCCCAAGACTAAATATAGTTTTATTTCCTGCCAATAGTTCTAACCTCCCTTGGTCTTGTAATATTTTTTCTTTATCCACAATGATATTTGCAATACATTCCAATTTCATATAATCTGAAAAATGATATTAATGTGCCGCTTACTCCTCCACCCAAAGCAGAAATAAAGTTGCAAAATAAAACTGGGCCTATCGCCAATCCTGGCTACACCTTCTTGGCCACTGCAATTTAACATAACTTTGCTGATTGTCCTTCAGCCATTTTCCATCAGTGTGGTGGTGCCAGTTTGAATTAATTTTGTAGATAACAATGGGGGTTCTGTATTAAAAATATTCAGTACAAGATATTATAAAAGTTGAATGTTACTTTTGTAGCCAGGTTGTATTTCAGCTCATGAAAACTTGCAGACCTAATTTAAGTGCCTTTGTTAGAAAGCTGAAGTCCTGAAATAGCAGAGGTTATTTAAGACCTCTGCATGATGCTAGCAGGTATTACACAGGTTCTGCAGGAAACTGTGATATTCTTCAGCTCTATCCTGGAGACCAGAGAGGATACTGTGTAGTACCAAAAGTGGCATTAAGTACCAATATTTAAAACTGAATTGCTACTTTATTTTCCATCTTTAGTCAGTAGAGTGTGGCAGTCACATGTAATAAGCAGTTCAGAAAACGGGCCTGGCTTACAAGCATATAAATCTACTGTGTTGTCTTTTGGAATAGACAGTCTTTTTCTCTTTGACTGATGAAAATGGACAATAGAGTTCATTTTAGCTAACTTTAATTATCCAGAAGACAAATATCTACAGTTCAATTTGACTGCCCACACAAAGACATCAAGTGACATTTCAGATTTCCTAGGGTATATGAAATATCCTCACAGGGTTAACAGAAAAGATGTAGGCCCCGTAGGAGAACCATGTTCTTCTGAAATAGATAGAATACCCTAATAGATAGAATACCCTAAACAACTCAAAAGCACTACAACCTCATCTGTATACAATGGAATTAAGCCCCTGTGTTCCACTTAGTGTTTTAATAGATCACCACCTGCTCTTCCTCACCCTTTTGCTTGTAGTTTTACTCTATAACTCTGTGCTAAGATCCCTTCACCATTCACCTTATAGCTTTTAGTCTATAAATTCATATTACAATAAATAGATCCCAGTAGATAACAAGGTCTTTTGTATATTTGATAAATATTACACAATTAATATAAATGCACAAAGTTCAACAATCAATTAGCATGTAACCCTCATGTCTAATTAAGCTGCTCCAACCAGCACTAATACAGTCATAAACAGAAACTACCACTGCAGAGCTTGAAGGAGTCTCAGTGAAAAGTGTAATTGTACTAGAGGCAAAACATGAAAATCACCATTCATCATGACCACTTTTGATGTTGTCACCACCTGGTGTATTGGTGAGGATGCCCAAAAGATGCTTGTCTGGTGACCCCATTGATGCTCTTCTGACCTGGCCACTGGAG
>NW_009259110.1:690745-715681 GCF_000687185.1 Egretta garzetta | reverse complement strand
GTAGCTTTAAACTGATGCATGCCATCAATTACAGACCCTAAAAAGGAAGTTTTCTTCATTTATAATTACTCCAACTTTCTTTGTGCAACAACTGTGCTACTGCTTGGAGACCTACTGAAATATAGAAGCAACAGCACAAAGGAAAAAGGAAAAGGAAGCTGGTATGCCAGTGAGTTGGCTCGATACAAAACTGGGATGTAGCTGGTACATATATCAAGATCAGATATCAAGAAAGACTTTCAGGTTTTTCAATCTGCGTGAATTTAGATTAGATAATCCATCTCCTGGAATATAACTGCTGAAAAAGCAGATGGAGATCAACAAAACCTCTTGTGGTACTGCATCTGATCGCAATAAAAAATTGTTAACTCCCTTCTCTTTTTTTCTCAGCATTATATTTAGAAAATTGCTTTTTTAATGTTTTTATGTACTTTCTTCTTTACAACAGCATACAGTTGTTTAAAATTCATCAGAATAAAATGAGGTATCACCATTATTTCCCATAAAGATTTTACTTTTTATATAACATCTCCTCAAAGCTCCTGAGAATAAGCTAACTGTGGTTTGCAGCAATACCCAAAGCTTTCTTACTTGTTTCCTATGTTTAGTTCCATAGTGTTACTAACATTCCTGCATTTTTTATTTGTTTTGGAGCTGATGGATAAACAAGCAGAAATAAATCTCAATAACTGCGGAAAAGTAACTTACCAAGATACCTTGAAAGGAAGCTTGAAAAGGAAGACATCTCATGTGCGTGTTGAAAAGTCTTATTGCAAGATCCTCTTCATAGCCTGAAAAAGAAGTTACATTCATGAAAGGATTAGATTGCTCTGGACAAAGAAAGTCCTAAGGAAACACCTGAAGCCACTGAGATCATTCCAGTTTCCAGAAAACAGTAGAAGAGGTAGCTAGCTGATTAGCTAGATGTACAGATTACTTTGAATTTTTTTTTCTAACTTCTCGCATAGTTCTTCTCACTAGAATTTATTTCCTTTTTTTTTTTTTCCAATATTATTAAGTTACTGCAGTTATAAATATCTGTCTGTTTTTTGGAAGCTGGGATGGCACCTATCTATGCAAAAAAACCCTAACCCCCTCTTAAAAAATTGAAATCAATAGAATACAAAGAAATTCCCTTCCAGGAGATATTTTCAGTCATGTGCTGTGAACTGTGTAAAAGCTTGGTACCAGGCATCTCTGTTGTTATGATGTGCATTTAAGCATGGGATAAGAGCAAAAGCCTTGAAAATATTGGCACTGATTGAAAGCTGAGGGTTCAGAACTAAACAATGTAGTGATGGTGTGACTGACTAAACCCCTAGGGATGGAATGTGACTCACTGAGTAAGTCCCTATAATGGAAGAAGGCTCAGTGGAGATGGTCAAGTGTGATATGCTTGTGAAGCTCAGAGAGTAATGCAAAGAAGCTGAGTTAATCTCAGTACAAAGGGGAACAGAGGGTGGCTTTTGTTATAGATAAACAGCTATCAACAGATGAGTGGATCAAACAGTGGTGTAAACATTTCCCTGAGTCAGCCAGACCAACACAGGGGGAGTTAATACATGGCTTAGCCCAAAATATGAGTACAAAAACTAGACAACTAGCAAAAGAATTCCAAAGACACCAGTAGGCTTGAGATGGCTTCAGCCTGCGTATTCCTGGTGATTGGAGATTCCCAGTGTCAGAAAGGTGATCATATTCTAGAAACCAGTAAAGGTTATCACACCCGTATTGTGATTGAACTGTGTATTGCACTTGCTATATTTTGCTGTCACTTACATTTTTATTGTGCTTTCAGTATATGTCTGCGTCTGCCATGGGCACCCTGCTCTTTCTAGCCTGGGACCTGAAGCGCTGGTGAGCTACGGTCACACTCTCCAGCCCAGCAACCCTGCCAACGACTGACAATAACAACCTTTGGGCCCAGAGGGAGAGTGGAAGGGAAGATTGTCATGGGCAAAACAGACTTGACCTGAAGAAAATTAACTTACTTCCTCGCTAGTTAAAATAGATTAGGATACAGAAAACAAAGTCAACTATGAAAACAGCACCTTTCCTCCTCCTCCCCCCCCAATAGGTAGTGGAAGAGTGATCTCAGCAACAGCATAATTCTGAGTGGTAGATACTCAGAAGTGTGCATGCAGTAAATGGGTATAACAGTTTTATCTATCTGTATTACTAATAAATCTTTGTGTTCATTAGATAATTTGGATTCATTAAACATTAATTAATCCAATATTAATTTATTGGCTTTCTATATATGGCATGTTCCCTTTTGCCTGTAACACAATTCTGAGTGTAACACTCTGCTGCTCTTCCTGGAGTAGTTGAAACATTGCCACAGAGCATTAGTAAAGGTTTGGTGATAGATACCCTTCTCTAAATTTTCTCTCTTTTAAAGCAAGTTCCTATATGAGGAAAACCAGATGTGTGTACCTAAGTCAAGCGCACACACAGCCAACATGCAGTTGTCTTGAACTAACATGACAACACACACGAAGACTCTCCCTTTCTGTCAGGGCCATTTGTTTATAAGACAGAAGTAGTACATTGCTAGCCCTCCCTCTGACATTTTATTTAAGACTGTTTTATTTAACAGTAAGAAATAATTACATTTGTTTTCTAAAGTTGTTTGCCCACTCTATTTTTTCCTCTAAATTATTGCTGTTCACACTGCACTAAGTAATTTGTGTTATCGCTGATTAAATCAAATGGTCTTCTCATGCATCAGCATGCAGATCACTGCATACAATATGTGACCATGTAATTAGAAAGAAAAACAGTTGTAGGGAAGGCTTTGTGAGAACTGCAGTATACATGTGGTAACGGGAATAATTCCTAGTCAGCTGTGGCTTACTGCTTTCTAATACCTATGTAATCTACAGGCCAGTCAATTAGCATTCAACCTACTTATCTATGTACATTTTTTTAAATAGAATTTTATTTTCCAGGTGCTATTTTAATGTTTTCCAAGTACACTTCACTATATGAATTAGTTACTGGGTAATCATATATATAGAGAGAATAATAAATAATAATACTGAAATAGTTTTATTTATGCTATTAAAATCACAGTTGCATAATAATTTTGGCCAGCAGCAATATTTTAAACCATTTAATTGTAGCTTCTACAGCTTAAAAGAGGAATTTAAATAAAAAGCAAATAATAGGATCTGCTCCAGTGCTATACTATATCAAATACTTGTCTGATACTTAACTTATACATATTTTTCCATAATTTTAGAAAACTATTTATTCACTAGCATTAATATACTTAGTATCATAGAATGCACATTACCTTAATATGATTCTGTATCACCATCATGAATAATGTGAACCTTAGCATGGCATGCAGTTATGACCTATATTCTTCATGTCAGTTATTTTTTGAGACTTCTATCACTTATTATAAAAAACTGCAATGTAAATGGTTTTAGTAGCATACTGGTTTTGGCTGAGATAGCTTTAGTTTTCTTCACAGTAGCTAGTATGGGACTATGGTTTGGATTTGTGACCAAAGCAGTGTTGATAACACACTGATGGTTTAGTTCTTGCTGAACAGTCCTTCCAGAACATTAAGACTTTTTTGCTTCTCATACTGCCCTGCAAGTGAGTAGGCTGGGGGTGCACACAGAGAGAGACTTTTAACCAAGGCCTAAAGTGACAAGCAAAGGGGCAATAGTGAAACTGAAAGAGGGTTGGGTTTAGACTGGACATAAGGAAGAATTATTTTATGTTGAGGGCTGTGAGACACCGGAACAGGTTCCCCAGAGAAGCTGTGGATGCACCATCAATGGAAGCGTTCACAGTCAGGTTGGATGGGGCTTTGAGCATCATGGTATATGAAAGATACTCCATGGGCAGGCGTATTGGGCTAGATGATGTTTAAAGGTAATTTCCAACCCAAAACATTCTGTGTCTCTATGATTTTATGATTTTAGGAAGCTGACAGGCAACACAGCCAGAACAGCTGACCCCAGATGACCAAGGGGATATCCCATACTGGATAACATTGTGATCAGTAATAAAAGCTGGGGAAAGAAGGAAGAAGGGGGGGCAGTTATGGCATTTGCTTCCCAAGTAATTTTTTATGCATGATGGAGCCCTGGTTTCCTGGAAATGACTAAACATCTGCCTGCTGATGGGAAGTAATGAATAAATTCCTTATTTTCCTTTGCTTGCACATGCTGCTTTTGCTTTTGCTATTAAACTGCCTTAACACAACCCACAAGATTTCACACTTTTACCATTCAATTCTCTCCCCAGTTCTGCTGTGGGGGATTGAATGAGCAGCTGTGTGGAGCTTGGCTGCCTATTGACGCTAGCAAATAGAAAACTGGGGAATATTGCATTTTATCTCTTCCTTTATTAGTCCTGAACATGGCTTTTTGAATTGTGATCATTACTTCTGTTTAATCACAATACTGAAAGGTGTTTGCTCCATGAACACTGGGGCAGTCCCCTTTTTATAATATAATTAGATTAATACAAGCACTATCATCTCAGAGGAATTCCAAACTAAACCAAGTAAGGCCTGCTATAGGAAAGACTACTTGTAGCTGTCTTCATGTATTGGGATGACTGCAGATGAGTTATCCAGAAAATGGAACCAATTAACTTGTCTGATCTCACAAAGTTTGTCTGTCTTTTTAGGGAAGCTGTTAACAAATTGTTTTTGACAGTTTAACACTTCAATGATAACGAATGAGAACAACATGCTTTATAGACTCAACTCATAAATATTTCCTTTTTAAAGAGCCAGGCACATTTTACTACATTTACTTTATTATGAAATTGATCTGCAGTTTCAGTCCCGCTTTCTCATTTTTCTGTGGATGAACACAATTACTCAAGAATTTGTCATACACTACCTATAACATTTGGGTTTTATAGCAGATAATTTGAGTCTTCAAGATGCCTTTGATGGAAGTTAATGATTGACAATTGGGACTAAGTAACAAAGTTAAAAATCTCGCAAATAATAAACTGTGTTGATGGAAATACGTAGAATACTAATATTTAAATTATGAAACAAATGGTATCAAACATTGACTATGTTTCATGATACCTTGTTTATGGTACTCTGTAAGTGCTGTTCAAACATTTAAAGTGTATGAATTTAAAATCTAATCCAGGCATATCCCATCTTTGTTCATGCTCTGTGCCTTTCAATGGGAGTTAGGAGAGTCTGACAGATTCGATACTGATTAAGGACTCCCTAGGGCAGAATATTTGGTTCTGATTCTCATCTTTACTGTTTCCTTTTGTAGTTTTAGGGAAATCACTTTAATCTGCCTCTATTGTCTGTTCCAATCATTTGACTATCCTTCTGTCTATTGAAGAGAGAAATGAAATCCCAAGGAGTTGGTTTGTCAGAAGGTAAAATACACTATTGGCATTAAAATTGTGTAAATCTTAGAATCCGGCTTCAGGATTATGTTCTCTAGTGTTCTTTCATATTTCTCATAGCTGAAAATAGAGTTTTACGTATTCACATTTGGTATTATGATTTCTTATAGGTTTTTTTGGGAATTAGGAAGATACAGTTTTCACATCTACTTGTAAGACATCATTTTAGTAATTCAGACACAAGACACAGTTTTCACATTTACTTGTAAGACATCATTTTAGTAATTCAAACACAAGATGAATGTACCAAAACCAGCGTACAGTTAACAGAGAATGTGAATATGTATTATTAAATTCAGCATACACCAGACTGTGTTTGCTAATATATTTGAATGATCAGAATAGAGTCAGTCAATCAACTTCCTTTGCTGTGTTAATAGATTTTTCTTCTCAATTCATTTACTTGTAAGACATCATTTTAGTAATTCAAACACAAGATGAATGTACCAAAACCAGCGTACAGTTAACAGAGAATGTGAATATGTATTATTAAATTCAGCATACACCAGACTGTGTTTGCTAATATATTTGAATGATCAGAATAGAGTCAGTCAATCAACTTCCTTTGCTGTGTTAATAGATTTTTCTTCTCAATTATATGAATTTAATTCTGTGTACATATCCAGTTTTGACTTCAGTATCATCCTCATTCTTCATCCCTCTTTCCATTTTCACGTAAACAGAGGTTTGGAACACATTGGTTTTCACTAGAGAGTAGGCCAGGGAGAATATGAAAACACGTGAGTATTATCTGTTACCAAAAAAATTTAAACCTTTAGATCCCATATCTAACAAATATCTTCTTTATATCTATATACCTTCTATTTCTGTGTGTTCTTTGTAAGTGCAAACACTGACATTTTCCTTAATGCAGTAGCCATACACTAACTTTGTGCAACATATGAAGTATATTTTGGTGAGATGATTAAATACAGGTTAAAAAACCCCAAACAAACACATTTGAGTGACTTATTTGAAGTCACCAAAGTATTTTTTTGGAAGACTTGTTCTTCTGATGTAACTGCAAGAGTATGTTCTCTTTGTAATGAGCAAAACAGAATACTAGGTCTCTTTGCAGGTAAACAGAAAGCAGCGATTGCTTTCAAAACTTAAAAATATTTTTTTTTCTGAAATATACCTGGAATATCATTCTTTGTTTCATATACCACTGAGCTCTTTTAAATTTCTCATTCAATGGAGCATAACTTTCATCACTATCACCTGCTTCTTCTCTGACTTTTAGACAATCCTTTTCATAAAGAAATGGCAAAATGCATACTTACTTCATGGTCTTTTGATATTGAAACCTTTATTCCTCTTTGAAGTTCATTTATATAGCATTGTGTATTGCCATTGCTTGCAGTACCTCATGGACAGGCACCTAGAACTTGTACCTATGAAGTTGTGCTGTAATATTGTACTTGTGCCTGTAATATTGTAAGAAGGTAGACAGGTATCAGTCAGTCATCGCTCAGAAATAATAACCCTTTCTATTCAGTCTTTTTGAAGAGATAAGTTTGAAATAAAGTCAGTTTGCTGTTCAATTAATGACAATATAATCAGTAACATAGTTGTACTTGCTTTGGGTTATGTAGTGGCCCATTAGCAATAATAAATTGTTGTTGTACAGACTGTATACATGCTTTTGTACATGTTGTACATGTAGCTGTATGTGCTTTGGGCTTTGTAATATCATAGTAGCAATAAAAAATATTTGAAGTGGTGTCAGTAAGAGCCTTGCTCTGGTTTGTCAGAAGTTAATGCTGGAGGAAGCAAAGAATCACACAGAGGGATTAAAGAGATAGCAATTCTATGACAAAGCTGACGATACAGCTTTGCAAGGTATGTGTTAAGTTTCAATAAACGTTTATGTTCAGTATCATATAATTTATCCCTGACAAGATTAGAATCACAAATAATTAGGACCCAATGCACAGCTATACAACTCAGTGTAACAAGTTTTTAAAAACACTGTTGTCTGAGTTGCTGTTTATCCAGCAGCCAGTTACCAACCGTTCTCCTGCAACTACCTTTTAAACATTAAACAGTTAACCCTTTACTGTATTGATAACAGTGATTACTTATGAAGGATTTCCAATGTAGGTACAGAAATACTCATTTAGCTTTTCTGTTATTCTGGGACCACATTTTTTCAGTATTTTATTTTTTTCCTGTTAGAATTGTGATTCATTAATGTATCATTTTAAAGCTTGTTGCACAATTTACAAATGAGTCCTGAAAATATTATTTTGTTCTTTCTTTCAACCTTTTGCAAATGTTTAGGGCCAATAATACAACACTGTCATCAGATAAGGGTGTTGATAAATGTGAACTCTATAAATGCTATAACCATACAGAAAGAATTATATTAATCTTACTTGAATTTTCATATTTACAATGTATGCATGGAAATAAGCCACAGATTATAAACACAAAAAATTTAGGTGTCTAATGCAGGTTTCTACATATCAGCCAGGTTACCTTTTTAGAGTCAGTGGAGGTTAGAGTCAGTGTGGGATTCAAATGTCTAAACATATGCACCTAATGCCACTTAAGCTATTCTATGGAATCCAGGAAGTCTACTTAGGGTTGGAAAATATGTCACAGAATGTACAATAGTCCCCCACACTTCTGGACATAAGGCCTAATTTGGTTGCCTGTATATGGATAACTAGTGTCATTTGATATTCACTTGGGGATCTTGCCTGATCTTCAGTTGCTGCTGAGAAAAGACATACATCTCTCATTGGAGTTCAAGATATGTACAAGGGTAGTAGATCTAACAGAGGACCAATAGAAGATCTGTGCCCAGATTGGCAGCTCGATGTCAGGACAAATGCTTTAAGACATCTCAAATGGCACAAGCCACCTAGCTGGTGTCAACTGCATTGGCCCTGTCTGTTTAGACACCTAACTCTAGATGTCTTGAATCTGGAGCTGAATGACAGTCCAGAAGTTGTGGATGTCTCCAGCCAGCTTTAGAGGGTCTGGCCTGAAAAATAGTTGACATGAATCACTCTGGCACAACTGACCAGGGAGTGAAGAGTGACTTCCTATGTTAGATTAAGTCACTTAACAATAATAAGGTTAGCGTTGATGTCACCTAATGTTCTCCATTCATTATGCAGGAATTCTACAGGACTAACTCAACTGTATAAATATAAACCATAGTTGTCCACCTTTGACTAGATGAATCCAACTCAGAACAGCTTATATGCCACTGTTCATTCCATTATAACATGTAAAATTGCCTTTTTTTCTTCATATGACTGTCCTGAAACTTCTATTTGTTTCTTCCAGCGTGTAATTTTCTATGCAGTCTTTTAAGTTTAAACAATGTCTCGAAAGGTCAAATGTCGACTACTTTGATCCATTTCAACATTTATAAAAGGTGGTGTTTAACATGGCTTCCTGATAAAACAAGTACCGTTATTTTTACAAGAAATGCTTGCTGTATCAACCTCTGAAATACCAGCAATTCTGAACACAAGTGACTTAACAAGGCCAGTTTTAAACGTGCATATGTATTATTCCCTAAATTACATGTAGCTGAGGGAATGCATTTTATACACACAAGTCATTACTAAGGAAACAAACAGACCTCCAACAGCTACGTGCACTGCTCAGAACAAATACATTCCACAGACACCAGTGCTGTTCTATAATAAAAAATCATAACAAAGAAAACAGAAGTTGTGGAGACATTTCTCTTAAAGTGGAGAGTGGAATAATTTGGTTATCTACAGTTCAGGACTGGATAAAGAACCATATAAAATGAAAAAAGTTCCAAATATTGTATCCTGTTTTAAAATGTTGATTTTTATTCTTTAAATACAACATGAAAGTTATGAAATACCAGGGAGCAAAATACCTCAGAAGGTTGTTGCACATTTATAGTTGTATTTTGAAGTTGTAATTTTTACCTCAAGTAACTGTCTCAAAACTAAATAAAAAAAATAGATATAAGCAATATTTTATCAGAATTTATTTTTATTCTACATTTTAAGTGAGTTTTATACTGCCAGTCACTTTATCTACACAGTATTCAAAATGGTGTTTCTCCTTCAAGTTTACTTGCATATATTTCTGATTTCTATAAAAAGTTAAAGACATGAAAGAATAAGCAATTGCATGAAACCCATTTCTGCCTCCTTACTGATACTGTTCCAGGTTTATTCATCAGAGTAACCATATCTATGTTATGTGCTTATATTGGGTGCAGGTGTCCAGGTGTTGGTATCAGGGGGCCTTCAGCACTGGCCTCTGTGGGGAGAGGCCAGGGCTGCCCCGTGATGGACACAGCTGGTTCCAGCTAGCTCAAATGGACCCACCACAGGGCACAGCTGATCCCCTCAGCTGAGGTGGTGGCACCTTGGGGAAAACATATTTAAGAAAGAGCAAAATGCTGCACAGGCAGTAAGGAGTGAGGGGAAGGAAGTGAAGGAACCAGCTCTATGAGCACTAAGGTGAGAGAAGGAGGAGGAAGTGCTCCAAGCGTTGAATCCGGCATTCCCCTGCAGTCCCTGGAAGAAACAACATGGCGGCAGATATCAACACTACAGCCTGTGCGGGACTCCACACTGCAGGAGTGGGATATCTCCTGAAGGAACTGAAGCCCATGGAGAGACAATGCAGGAAGAGATTCTCCCTAACAGGAACTGCGGCCCATGGAAGGACCCACGCTGGAGCAGGGAAAAAGTGCGAGAAGAAAGAAGAGTCAGAGAGGAGCTCTGATAATGACCCTTGCTCCTCATCCACCTGCACCACTTGGGGTGGGGTTGTGGGAGAGAAGTCAGGAATGAAGGAAATATGGGAATTCATCATCATTGTCAGGGTATTCATATGGTGATCTAAGGCAATTTATTTAACTTTTTCCTGACAGGTTAGCAATACTTGACATCCATTGTAACACACCACCACAATTACAAAGAGAAAGATAAGTTAGTGTATATACTGCATTGCATAATATTGTCCCTGGCATCTCATTAATGGAAAAAGAAAAGCCAAAAAAGACAAATTATATATTTTTTTAATTCATCTGTTTCTGGGTACATAATTGCAACCATAATGAACACCTAAAACACATGACACCTCTAAACTAAAAATTTTGTGTTTGCATAGGTCAGTAATACAGAGTTATTACCATGCACCTGCACATCGTATGAATTCTACAACCATCTGAGTAGAAGAGAAATGTAGAGTTTGGAGAAAGTCCTTATTACTGTTTTTATGTGCAACTCTAGTTCAGTTGAAACAATGAATAGATACTACAGGAGTAAATGAATGATTGAATGACTCTGATCTGACTCACTCTGTGATATTTCTGGATACTCTCTTGAAGACAACAAGGATGTTTTATTAATGTACCTGATAATACCAGATAAAGGCCCAACATATCTTCCTACCTTCATGACAGAGGCTGAAACTGTCATTTCCTCCAGAATATCTGTTCTAAAAGTGCTTTGTTTTAAACAAAGGTAGCAGTAGACTTTGGAGGGCATCTTTGTATCTTCTGGCAGCCTCTTGTTCAATCAGCAGTCATATGAATTAATTGTGTCATGTTTCTTGTGTATTACTTTCCAAAGCTTAATAACCTTTAGAGCTAAGGCTGACTGACAATTTCTGTAAGACTTTCTCAATCAAAAAGGTTTCACTTTTGCATATCACATTTGTGTTCTGGGCTTTTAATTGGGAGAAGTGTTAACAAAAAAAAGCATATGTGAGAAAGGTTTAGGAAAGTGTTATTGTTTATGTGTTAATAAGTATCTGGAACAGTCTTTCTGAAAAGAAAAAACAAACAAAAAGAAGAAAAAACTGCCATTATTCTTTGGACACAAACCTTTTGGTAAGTACGATGTAACACTGAGATCAGAAATATGCCTCCTAATATCCCCAGAAAAACAATCCTATATCTTCTAATGTTTTATATCTTGAAATCCATTGTTTACATACCATCATTATAAAATAGCCAGATATTAACAAAAAACACTAGCAATTACTTCTGGAGTGAATGTGATTCAGTATGGAGTTGTGGGGGGTGACCAGGACTTCTACTGTCACTTATTCTCCAAATTTCTCAACCTCTGAGAGTGCAAATAATGACAAAATGAAGGTCATTTTGAATGATTAAAGTTCTGTCTGCTTATAGATCAGCAGCAGGAGGAACAAAAAAAGAGGCAGCTTCATTCAAATTTGAGGTAGGAGATGAATATGCAATGATAAATATAAACAATCACTAGCATGGTTACCGACCACCCGAACACTGTGAAGAAATGGACAAAATCTTCTCTACACAACTCAAGGAAGTCTCAAAATCACAAACCCAGTCTTCAGCTGTCTTGACATCCACTGACATGATGACAGAGCAGGACACAAGAATCCAGGAGGGCTATGGAGAGTGTCAGAAAAACACCTTAACAGAGATACCAGATAAACTAGCAAGGAATTGCGCTTCCCTAAATTCGCTGATCATGAGCATGGAAGAGCTGGTAAGAAATGCAATAACCAATGGTAGCTTTGATTGTAATGTCCATGAAATAGTGAAGATCAAAACCCTGAAGGGAGAGAAGAAGGAAAGTAGCAGGGTCCAGACCTTGGGCTTTACTGACATGGAAAGTAGACTTTGGCCTTGTAAGGAAAGTCACAAGTGGGATCCTGTGGAAGGCAGCTCTGAAGGGCAAAGGAAAAAGCTAGAAGATCTTTAAGGACAATTGCTACCAGGCAGAAGAACTGATACTTAGGATAACAAGCAGATGTATCAGGAGACTGGCTTGGCTAAACAAGGAAGTCCTGGAAGAGCTGCAGGGGGAAAAAAAAAAAAATGTCCAGGAGGTGGAAACAAGGACAGGCTATAGAGGAGAAATCTAAAAACTGTGCCTGGTCATGGAGAGATGTTTTTAGCAAAAACTCCTCAGGAACTGAAAGTAGCAAGTGATTTAAAGGGCAACAAGAAGAGTGCTTACTACTACATGAAGAGCAGAATATGCAAAGAAAATGTGGGCTAGCTGCTAAATGGGACAAGTAATTTTGTGACAGAAATACATACAAAGTTGCAGTTTTCAACACCTTATTTGCTAGAGGTCTCCTTGGACTTTGTGCCTAGAGGCAGTATTCAAAGAGGAGAGAAACAACCAGTAGTGTGACAGCCAGCGGTCTCTTGGAAATCTCTACTCATATGAGTCCATAGTATTAGATAGGATGCATCTGAAGGTCCTGGGAAAGGTATTAACATCATTTCTAGGCCACTATCATCTTTGAAAGGTTGTGGAGCTTGGTAGAGCTCCACAAAGACTGGTGGAAGGCAAGTGTGATGTGCATCAGAAGAGCAAAGATTATTGAGGAAACTAGAGAATGGTCAGCAGCATCACTTCAAACCCTAAGAAAATTATTAAGACTTCTTGGAAGCCATTCCTGATACCAGAAGAAGATGTTTGGGAAGAGATATTTGCTCTTGGTAAATCCACACCTGACCAACCTGATTGCCTTGTGTGACAAATTACTAGATATGTGAATCAGGAGGAAGACATCACCCTCATCAAGTTTGTGGATGACACCAAATTGAAGGGTTTGGTCGATCCATTTGAAGGTGAGACTACCATTCAGAGCAACCTGGACAGGCTAGAGGAATAGACTGACAGAAAACTCATGAAATTCAGCAATGATATGTGTAAAGCCTTGCACTTGGGGCAAACTAATCATTTCAGTAGTACATGCTGGGGACTAACTGGCTGGGTAGTAGTTCTGTGCAAAGGAGCTGGAGGTCCTGGGGAACAGCTGGCAAAACATAAGTCAGCAGCATGCTCTTGCCACTTTGAAGGCCATCAGCATACTTTACTGTAACAACAAAAGCATAGCCAGTAAATAAAGAGAAGTGATTGTTTTTCTTTATCCTGCACTTGTTAGACATCTGGAATAAAGTGTTCAGTTTGAGGGCCCCAGTAAAAAAAGAAGTTGATGAACACAGCAAGTTTAGTGGAGGGCCAAAGGATAGTCAGAGGCCAAGTGAAGTGGACACCTTTATATTTAAGGAGGGTGTGGGGGAGAAGTAGTTGCCCTCCAGTACGTAGGAGGAGATTACTGAGAAGATGAAACCAGCCTCTTTATGGAGGTGTGCAATAGGAGAATGAGACACAATGGTCATATATCAAAAAGGGAGGTTCTCAATGGTAGTAAAAAAAAAAAATAAAAAAATCCATTATCACAATGAACAAGCATTGGAACAGGTTACCCAGCAAAGTGATGGAGAGTTTGTCTTTTGATAAGTTCTGGACAAATTCATGAGCAAAATGGTATGAGACCAATGTTGACTATACTTTGAATACAGGTTTAACTAGAAGGCTCCCTTGGATTCTATGATTCTATCATAGGGCCAACTATATAATTTTTATTTCTTAATGCATCAAATTTGGCCCCTCACTACAAGAAGGACCCTCGCTACAAGAAGGACAGTGAGTTTCTGGAGTGTGTCCAGAGAAGGGCAATGACATATCACATCACATATCCAAACCACAGAATTTTGTCTTCATCACTCTACTTCAAATCTTTCTCTTTAACATGAAGGTCATTCTCTTTCTCCATGTATAATTGTAGTGGGTTGACCCTGCCTAGCCACCTGGTGTCACCAAGCTGATCTATCACTTCTCTTTCTCAGCTGGACAGGGGGAAGAAAATATGATGAAAGGCTCCTGGCTTAAGATAAGGACAGAAAGATCGCTTACCAATTACTGTCATGGGCAAAACAGACTCGACTTGGGGAAATAAGTAATTTATTATCAATCAAATCAGAGTAAGATAATGAGAAATAAGAACAATGGGAGACAGTCCTTCATGAACGTCTCTGACATGGGTCCTTTCCATGGGATGGAGTTCTCAAAGAACTGCTCCAACATGGGGCCTTTCCCATCCTTCATGAACAGACTGCTCCAGTGTGGGTCCCCCATGGGACCACAGGTCCTACCATAAAACCCTCTTCAGCATCAGCTCCTCTCCACGGGGTCACAGGTCCTGCCAGGAACCTGCTCCAGCAGGGACTCTCCATGAGATCACAGCTTCCTTCAGGGTACATCCATCTGCTGTGGTGTAGGGTCCTCCACAGGCTGCAGGTGGATATCTTCCCCACTGTGGTCCTTCATAGGCTTCAAATCTCTGGCACCTGGAGCACCTCTTATCCCTACTTCTTCACTGACCTTGGTGTCTGCACGGTTGTTTCTCTTATTTATTGTCAATCCTTTCTTATGACTGCTATTGTGCAGCAGTTTTTACCCTTTCTTAAATATGTTATCGGACAGGTGATACCAACATCATTGATTGGCTCATATTTGGCCAGCAGTGGGTCCATCTTGGAGCCAGCTGGAACTGGCTCTGTTGAATACAGGGAAGCTTCTGCTGGCATCTCACAGAAGCCACCCCTGAAGTTCCTGCCTACAAGAGCTTTACCACATAAATCCCATATAATAATATGGGTATAATTCTGTCTAGTAGACATATTGTAAAGACAAACTCCTTGATATTTATGGAGGACTTGTCTATGATAGGAAGTGCCACAGGGAAGCTTATGAGGAACTTAAACTTTTCCTTGAATACATATTTATTAAACCATTTTTATACAGAAAAAAACCCTGGGGGTCACATGTAGAATAAGGATGAAGGAAGAGTATAGAACTGTTTCTAGTATGAGGTCACTCAGTTAAATACTTTGCCATTTATATATATTTACACAAATAAAATTAACCTTAACTTGAGAATTATTTTTCCTTTGTTTTCTATATATTCCATGCATATTTAAATACATATAGTAGCTGTCTCTAGGAAAGTTCAGCCTATCTCCTTTCATCTGATGAAATTTTACTTCACCAGTCCTCATCTGCAAGGAAAATTCTCTTAGTTTAGTATTCTGATTAATTTTTTGATTTTTCTTGTAAAACTGTTGTATTGCACTGCATCTCATACGTAATGTCAAATCATGCAATTTGTTTGCTCCCTTTGTTCATCTAATTAATGCCTCTGTTAAGGAAGGCGAGGAGTCAGTTTGACATTAGCTGCAGTTCAGTAATTTGTGCTTAAATTAAAGCTCCAGTTCTTGCTTTCTTACTCCTGTTGATTAGTGCTTTTTTTGATAAGTACTGATCGTGCCTTTCGAACAACAGGTTTCTTTATGGATTAAAATTGCATACAACATGAACAAGAAAGGGAGATTAAGTCAGTGAATTGCTCTCACTCTATGCTGCTAAGCAAGTGGCAACACTAAATTATGTTTTTATGTCCAAAGTTGGTAATAGAAAGTTGCTATATTGTTCCAGAAACAGAACTGAAATGAGTTTGCATAGAATCATAGAAAAGTTTGGATTAGAAGGGACCTTTAAAGGCCATTGTGATCATATGCCACTGGACAGATGATATTTTTTTTATTTTGTATCTTTGCAAGAGATCATAATCTTTGTTAAATGCTCAGAAGTCTAGATGTACCTTCCAACAACACTGATTCCCAGCTGATGGGGTGCAGAAATGCTGCCCCAATATACTCCAAGAGAGAGGGAACCTATGTCAAAAGGGCTGCACCTGACACAGGCACTCCACTCCTCCCAGCACAGGGTTCAGGGTGCTGGTAAGGTGTGATCACACTCGGCACTCCACTCCTCCCAGCACAGGGTTCAGGGTACCGGTAAGGTGTGATCACACTCCCAAACCAAACCCAGTAGCCCTGAGGACGACTGACACTGTCAACCTTCGGGTCCAGAAGCAGAGCAGAAGGGTGATTTCAGCACTAGAGCAAAGTGGTAGATACTTAGAAGTGTTGGTGGGGGAGGCTTTGTGAATTTTATCAGTATTACTACTTTTTTGATTATTATTCATTAGATAATTTGGACTGGTAGCATATTAATTGGACTAATATTTGAGTCTTAGGTCCATCTATATAGTGTGTTCAATTGCTGGTAACAAGATATTGAGTGTATCAGCTGTTCCTTTTTGTGATGTTCAATTCAGCACCTCCTTCTCATAGAGTGAGTAGAAGCAATTTTAAAATACTTTTCCCTTCATTCCTGTGTCTTTGCAGAAGCAGTCTCTATATATTTGCACTTAATTTATTCACTTCCTTGACCTTCTCATTTAATAGTATATTTATACATATGTTTTATAGATAGATAGATAGATAGATTTATTTTGTTTTTTTCAGTTGCATTAACCATAAAAGAACAACCTGTTTCATGCTGGACTACATCAGGGACAGATTAGGAAGAGAACTTCGGGGACATTTCCTCCTTTCCTACTGTGTCATGTTGAATGATATGACTGACTAGAAAATTGTGCAACTTGTCTTTGCACTTGAATCGTAGCTTTTACATACCATCCAAGGATTTTTTCCCCACACAAGCTGCACCACCTCTCAGCTCACTCACCATTGGTTCCTTCAGGAGGTTGGCAAGGTAGTAACTGCAGTAAGGATACAGCTTTTCTAGCTTACCATACTGCACGTTTAAAGCACTGATAGCAGGAAGCACAGAGGGACACATCCTGTCACTTAAGTTTAACTCTCTGTCTATTAAAAATAAGCTATGCTATGCTTGTTGTAACATATGTTATGTTATAACATAAAAAACCTGTTGATCACATCCCTATAGGGTGTCTGAGAACTAATCTTTCTTCCTGGGTTGTGATACTCATCCTGGATGCAATTAGGTGAGGAACATCTAGCCTGCTGATGTCTCCTCTGTACTCTTCTACTACAGCAGTCACTCTTTGCAAGCTCTTTGTAATCTGCTAGAGGCTGAGCAGAATTTATGACTTTTTCTAATCACAGACGTCATAATGTCCACCACAGGTGATCTGTGACAGATCATCCCCAAGTTAATGCCTTCAAGTTCATGCAAGCTACTACGAGGGAAAAGCCTGGACTGGATGCAAGTTCAAATAGTACTGAAAAGTTGTCACATGAGTTGTGAGGACACTATCCCACATACCTATATGTAGTAAGGCACACCAAAAGACAAAAATCCAAAATCTCCTGTGGCTTTGTTATTGACCATTTTCACATGTAGTTAATTTGGCTTCATTTTCTCACTACCTGATACAAGCTCAGCTTGAATGTTACACTCAATTATCCTGAACACTTCATAAAAATATGGTGCCATTCTCCTGGAGTTTCTGGGGTGATGAATGTACTTTGGTGGGCCTTTGAAACTGCTGTGGAAAATTCTCTTTAAGCACAGCCTTTCTCATTTATCTTTGTCTGGAAATCTTCCCTTTGCTTACGGTCAGTGCTGCAGACCAAGTTACTCAGTCCTCCTGCTGTTCTCATTTGGGGGAGAAATAAATTATGCTTTTTCCCTGAATCAAGGGAATCATCAGCAAAAGTTACCTTGTTACATTTTTGTTTCTAGCATACGTGGGGAGAAACAGAATTCAAGATACATAAGCAGGGAGACTGAACAGAAGTTATTCCTCATAGGAAAAATGTTCATATGTGTATACTTCTCAAAAGCACACAGGCAGTAAGAAATTGGGATTTCACAGTACATGCCTGAGTCAGCTTGTATCCATTTACTAGCTCTGCTTCCTGACTGTTAGTGGTTTGCTATGTCTTTTTATGCAGTTTAATTAATACAGGATTTCACAGAATCACAAAATAGTTGGGATCAGAAGCTACCTCTGGAGAACACCTTTTCTAACCCCCCTGTGCAAAGTATGGTCCAACTCCAGTAGGCTGATCAGTATCTTCTCCAATCAGGCTTTGAATATCTCCAAGGATGGAGAATCCACAGTCTCTCTAGGCATCCTGTGCCAGAGTTTGATCACCATCACAGTAAAAAAGTTTTCTGATGTTTAAATAGGATTTCTTTTATTTCACTTTGTGCCCATTGCCCCTTGTGCTTTCACTGGGTGCCACTGAGAAGATTCTGGCTCTGGATACTTAAGAGATATCATTCAAATTTAGTTAGGACAAACAGCTGTTTAAACATTTGGATAATCCAGTAGCTATTTTCCCACTGAGACTAATAACTGAGTAATAATTTATTAAATTATTATTATAAAGTGTTAGAAAGGGAAATTATGCGTATTCAAAGATTTGAATTGGATTATGCTTCCCACTCTAAATACAACCTTTTTCTTCTTTCTCTGGTGAGCCAAGAGGAGAGAAATGACAAACAATGTTACAGCTGCTTATATTTACTAGTAATCGTCAGACAATCTTACAAGGTTATGATATCTTGAAAGATACAAAATAAAAAATATCATCTGTGCAGTGGCATATGATCACAATGACATTCATTAGAGATTAGTACCTGAGGTACTTCTGTATTTAAACAGGTGTCTCTCTAAATGGACTGGAGAATTATATAATGAAACCTTTGATGCTGAATTGCTTGTAGAACTACTTAAGTTAAAGTGAGTTTTTTTCTCATCAACCTTTCTTTTAGGACAGGTTATTGCTGAAAATATACTGAAATCTCATTTTGTTTGTACAGCTATGTTAGCTATTAGGGTTGAAATTGGGCTTTATTAAATACATTACTGTTTCTCCATGAACAAAACCAAGGTGATACTGCGCATGGCTTAGCCTAGATATTTTCACTGACCGAACAAAAACTGCATTTACAGCAAGATCAGCCATTAATACGTATTATTTATCTCACTGTAAAATTGCTGCTGATATAAAATGAGACTTGGTTTTGACTTTGAAGTAGTGAGGCAAGGTCAAAAGTATCATTCCATATTCCTCATTCCATTCCATTCCTCACCCAAAGGGTTTCTGTGATTAGGCACATAGTAGAAAAGGTTGTACGATCTTTCCGATAAAATCTATAGAACCCAGTATCTATCTGTGTAGCTCAAAAAAAAATCCACATTTTTAATGTGCTTGTAGGTTTGAACATAAGAAAAGAATAAAACCAGCTATGGCCTGTAGCAGAAGTTGCTCAGTTAGTCCACTAACCACAACATACTACTTACCCCTCATTTTTTTAAAAGAGTAACATGAATGATCTTGTAGCCTCCTTCATCCTGACATTGAATAAACTTTTGGATTTGTTATGTGCTCATTGCAAGGCTCTCTCCAGCTGGTGAAAGTCACTGGAGAATAGTGGTACCTTCTGCAAGTAGAGGTCCTTTGAGAAAACTTGGCTGCCAGGTGCTTCAGAGAAATCCAGTCTGATCCAGAGACAATATTGGCAGTTTTGACAGTCCAATTTTTCACTAAGGATCCTAACACTAGAGACTGGTTTTGGAAACCATGGTCATATTTTAGATAGTTTGTAAAAATTGACAGTCAGCAAAAAGACCACCGAAAAGTACAAAACCCAGTTCTGAGCTTTCTTAAGTTGTATGAAGAAAAGTGATACTATTGCAATAAATGCCATTGCAGCCATGCAATGGAGTCTGAATTCAGGTCCATAAAATGATAGCCACAATTTATCCACAGGAGTAGTGATCCTTCCAATAACCTTAATACACAGTGTAATAAATCAACCAAACTCAAGTGTCTAGTATATTCACAAGGAGGCAAAAGTCCAAATTAGAAGGAATCTTAGATTGTTCTGAAACAGAGTTGGGATTTTTCTTCCTCTAACAATAATTGCTTGTAACTGAAATAAATAAAAAATACCAAGTTATTAAAAATGTGGTCTTTGCTGCTTCTGCTCATAATAAGAAAATGAACAGGAAGGCAACATTTGTCACTGATCTTTTTGACCATTAACTTTACTGTAAAAAAGATTTAATGAACAAGTAACAAACTGTGTGTGCTTCACTGAGTATATCTGATCATGCAGGGGCTCCCAGTGCCCCTGATTCCAGGATAGGGATCAGAATACACCACAAGTGGAAAGAAAGTATTTCTCTCTAGCCCAATTAGATCATTTTCTACTGCCCTCCTCCACATTTCCTTCTGGTTAACATAGGTGCAAAGCTTTTGTCATTATTTTAGATCTGTTAAAAGGCATATCCATCTGAGCATTCTAGGATGTAAGTGGATGATTATTATCCTTGACATTGACATTGCAGAGTGACCTTGGTATCCTCAGGTTTTTGAGTTTATAATTCCAGATGGTTTAGGTATATAAATTGATCTCTAAGGTGTGCCGTAATTTCAGTCTATGTGAAAAAAAACAAAAAAAAAAACCCAAAAAACCAACATGGGAGGCAAGTCTGGAAAATATATTTTTACATAAAGTTGTTTAGAAATGAGGAGAATTTGAAAAGATGCATAGACTTGTTCATAATACACCCTTGAATGAGTTGGCTTCTGACTGTGCTAGGCTTTTATTGTTTAAGGGTGTAGTCACCTCTTACATGAGGTTATCCTACTGACAAGTATCTTAAAGGGCTGTGTTTTGGATTACCCTTTGATATTCAGTAAGATTCATAGGTCTATAGTATAAACAGATTAGAAGTTGCTGTTTCGGTACTTTTCCTTTGTTAGTCCACTATTTTTTTATTCTGATAGCTCCTATTTTTTGAAACTCCTTTTCTTACAGGCAGGAGCTTACTGTAATTACAGATTCTATGAATCACACTTGTGGAGTAGAGAAGGCATATCATTACAAAAAAAAGCCCTAAAATGCAGTAAACTGGAGATCTGTAATTTCTTACTTGATGCAATTTTTATAAGAGTTCAGCTGCAGAGTTACTTTTTCCTCTAATGCACCTGAAGCTTTCAATTGTTTGCTGTGTTTTAGACTTCTTCTGGACTCTCGGAAATAAATCACTTAAGATACATGCCTCAGTTGAGCACTAGTTCTCCCACTTTACTGAGCTTTTTTGGTAAGTTTGCTAAGTTCTGCACTGTGAAATGCAGCCGATATGGTCTATAACATTAAAAATAATGTTTTAAGAGTATTTACTTGTTTTCTTGTATTCAAGATTTTAGTAGGTATATAGCCAGAATTTTTTTTTAAATATTTTGTAAAAATATTCTGAGTATTTTTATAGAGCAAAATAAACTCAATATGGTAGACTAACCACATAATGAACTGAACCTGCAGAATTCCTTCCCTTCAGATTAGAAGTCTTTGTTTTTAAAGCCAGGCTCAAACTTATCACTTAGAAGCTACTTGTAGCATAATATTTCCTATCTCCCCCTTCTTTTTTTGAGGGGGGAGAGATGGGCCAGGCAGGGTGGCATAGGAGGGAAGACAACTCAACTTTCATTAGAACAGACCATGAATGAAGTAACAGAAACTGACATGTAGGGATTCTGATATACTGTGGGTCAGGTGGCAGCCTGAAAGGGCCTCATCAACCAGAGCCCAGTCCCACAAGTACCCAAGCAAGTCAAGTAGGACAGGCCCAGAGATTCCAGTCAGGTCCAAGCAATAGCCCAGACCACAAAGTAGTATCAAGATGATGAGTCAAGTTCAGGTTCAAGCTGGAAAGTCAATCTGTACATCATAGGCTCAAGTCCAGTGATCACTGGGCAAATCCATAGTAATGAGGCAGAGATAAGGTCAAACTCTGTCAAGGTAAACAGTTTTATTGGTTGAAAAAAAAACCCATACATGGCTGTCAGGTCCAAGTCATTCTGCATGTAGAGGTCCAGCTCAGGAGACTTTCTGGCTATAGTTGCAGCTAGAAAGTAATACTTCTTCAACATGGCTCAAATAGGAATGGAAGCCCTTGGGTTGAGCTTAAATAGAGCTCCTGGGCCCACAGATGTAGGTGAAGACCCCAGATGAAGCCGGTCCTAGACCATTAGGGCCTATTAGTGCACACATGGACTTGGCAACATCTATGTTTATTTCAACTTGTATGTTTATTTCCAACCAATGGAATCACTTTGTTACCTTTTGAGTTGCAGATCAGATAATGAGAATGTGAGTGGTCACGCTCTGCCGTAGAGGGACATAAGTAGTGATTCCTGGGACAATGAAATATGCCACCTGCCACTTAAGATCTATCTCATGACCTGTGAGTTCGATATCTTTTCAAGCTTTTCAACTTTCAACATCTGCTGTTTACTACATCATGTATTATTGGGAAGCAGGAAGATCAGATGCAAAGCAGATATTATATTGTTACTCGACGCACCGCTGTAAACCACTCAAAATGCAAGAATAGCACACCCTGGGAATTTATAGATGAAGAAGGATTTCTAGAATCCCCCTCTGCTTATCTGAAGCAGTAGTCACCCTTATACTACTAGAAGTTTGCATACTGAGCTCCATAAGCAAGCAATTTAGTGGCTATTGCAGTGCAGGAGAAATCCTCAGAATGAATTAAACACTTTGACATTTATCTCACACTGTGGTGGTTTGACCCTGGCTGGATGCCAGGGGCCCACCAAAGCTGCTCTATCACTCCCCTCTAAAAGGACAGAGGAGAGAAAAAGTAAATCAAAGAGCTCGTGGGTCGAGATAAAGACAGTTTAATAAAGAAAAAAAAAAAAGCAAAAGCAAAGGCCGCGCGTGGTAGCAAAAGGAAAGAAAACAAGATTTTATTCTCTACTTCCCATTAGCAGGCGATGTCCACACTTACCAGGAAGTAGAGCTTCAGTATTCATAGTTGTTCCTTCCCAAAGACAAAACGTCGCAAAAGATGAATGTCCCCTCTCCTCTTCCTTTTCCCTTAGTTTTTATATCTAAGCTGATTTCACATGGTATGGAATATCCCTTTGGTTGGTTTGGGTCAGGTGTCTTGACTACGTCCCCTCCCAAGATCTTGCCCCCCTCCAGCCCACTGGGGAGGAGGGGGGGGAATATTGGAGGCACAGCCTTGATGCTGTTCAAGCACTGCTCAGCAGTAGCCAAAACATTGGTGTGTGATCAACCTCTTTCTACGTACCGATACAAAGCACATCTCTATGCTGCTCAACTCAAGACACACACCTTTACCCTTTAACAATTTATAAAGCAGATGGAGTAATTCCTTTCTCCATGTGACTTTTACAACAGTGCATACATGTTCTTGGAAACAGGAACTGAAACATACTACTATTCACATCTAAAATGAGCCTTGCTGGTGTTTAGAATCTAAATTCCACCCATTTCTTCCTGATGGTTTTCTTTGAGTTTTGATCATATTTAATTGAAAGATTATTGCATAGGTGTTCCAACCTAGTTTCAACCCTATTTTTTCTAATAGGTATGAGTTCAAAGCCGAGAAGAAAAGTAAACCTCAGTATCTCAGTTCCTGGACTACTGTTACACTCACCTAACAAGACAGGTTCTGGGAGTGCTCAAAATAAGAAAGACAGTCATTAATAAAGAAGTATATGAGTTAGGTAACTGGAGTTGTAAGAAGGGATTTTGAGCCACTCCTCATCTAGCATTAGCTGGGCTTATTTAAAGAAACACAGAGAGAAGTCACACTCTCTATTTCAGCTAACCAGACAGAAGCCAGTGGAGAGAAAACAAAGACACCATTTCATATTGCCTAAGCCAGTAAGTTATTCTTGGTAGTAGGAAATACTGAAGGTATACTAGTGACATGGCCGAACTTCACTCTCTCTGACTGAAGTTCAGCCAAACTGTAGTCTGTCTGCAATCTTCCTTGTAAATATATCCTTGAGTATCTAGGGCAATCTAATTCTCCCTAGTTTTTGGCTAAATTAGCTAATCTGAGACACTTTGTCTTGATTCAGTTGGCCACACGTAGGCATGCAGTACCATTTGGTTGGTAAGTTATTCCTGACAGCATTCACCTACTGCTTCAGAAAGATGTGTCTTTCACAAATCCTTTGTCAGTTCAGTGGATCTTACCTAACTGAGTTGAAAGTTCTAGTCTGATCTAAGTGGACTTAAATGCCTGTACTTTGGTAGCCAAACTACTCTCTGAGAGTCTGAAAGTGAAATATGGATCTCGTTTTGGTTTTCCATTTATGACATCAGTGTTGTAAGGTGCCACGTTTTAGCCCCAGTCGGCAGCAAAGCACCACTTTCTCACTCCCCTTGTGCTGGTGGGATGGCGAAAAAGATCAGAAGAGCAAACATAAGAAAAAACATGGGTTGAGATATGAACAGTTTATTAATTGAAATTATTATTATTATTATTATAATTATTTAATAATAATTATAATTTAATGAAAAGGGAAAAAAACAAGAAAGAGAGAGAGAAACAAAAAACAGTAAAACCAAGTGATACAACCACTCACCACCTGTTGATTGCCACCCAGCCAGTCCCTGAGCAGTGATCACTGTCCTCCAGCCAACTCCACCCGGTTTATATACTGAGCATGAAGTCATATGGTCTGGAATAGCCCTTTGGTCAGTTTGGATCAGCTGTCTTGGCTGTGCCCCCTCCCAGCTTCTTGTGCACCTGGAAGAGCATGGGAAGCTGGAAAGTCCTTGACTTGTGTAAGCACTACTCAGCAACAAATAAAATATCAGTGTGTTATCAACATTTTTCTCATACTAAATCCAAAACAGCATCATGCCAGCTACTAGGGAGAAAATTAACTCTATCCCAGCCAAAGCCAGGACATAAGTTTTTAATAAAAATAACCAGTATGGCACTTGGATACCGGAGGACTGAGTGCTGCACAAACGTTTGTGAATGTCCTGGTTTCAGCTGGGATAGAGCTAATTTTCTTCATAGTAG
>NW_009259110.1:666088-690541 GCF_000687185.1 Egretta garzetta | reverse complement strand
CGGGCTGGGCATCGGTCGGTGGGTGGTGAGCAATTGCCTTGTGCCTCATTCGTTTTGTATATTCTGTATATTCTGTTATCATTCTCATTATTACTATTATTATTATTTTCTCTTATTAAACTGTCTTTATCTCAGCCCTCGGCTCTAACCTTTTATTTCCTTCCCGATTCTCTCCCCCATCCCACTGAGGGAGGGGGGGAGTGAGCGAGCGGCTGCGTGGTGCTGAGTTGCCAGCCGGGTTAAACCATGACAGTGAAGTAAATACTAATTCTGTTTTCAAAGTAAGCTTTTGAAAAGTATGTGATTGAAAAAGTCAATTGCTTTTCAATGAACAATAAGCATAAAATACAGTAGCAAATGAGAAGAGTACTGTAAACTGTGCATGGAACAAAGAACAAGTGCATGGGAACTCATGCTCATGCAGTTAGGAGCAAACAATTTACACGTGCATTTACAATTCTGCAGAGAACGTTCATTTCATTATTCTTCCTTTTGGAAGGTTGAATTTTCAAGCACAATAAAATGATTTTGAAATAACATAGATTTTTTTTTTTAATTCTGAAGAAAAAAGCCTATGTTATCACACTATAATGGCATCAGAAACAAATGTTAAGGAAGATGTGGTGAGCTGGCTCTGGCCAGCAACTAAGCACCCACCCAGCAGCTCACCTCCTCTCTTTCTCCCCTCACCCCAGAAGGACAGGGGAGAGAATTGGAAGAACAAAAGCATTCCTTATCTCACGGGCCAAGATAAAGACAGTTTAATAAGTGAAGTAAAGAGAGAGGGGAAAAAATAAAGTGATGCAAAGGCAATTGTTCACTGCTTTCCACTAATAGACTGATGCCCAGCCAGTATCCAAGCAACAACTACCTTGGATAGACCAAACCCCCAGTTTCAACTGCTGAGCACAATGTTATGTGTCATTAAATATGTCTTTGGTGAATTTGGGCCAGCTGACCCATCTGTGTACCCTCCGAACCTCTTGCCCACACCTAGCCTACTCACTGTCGTGCTCAGAGTGAAAAACAGGAAAAACCTTGACATTTTTCAGCCATAGATGAAACATTGGTGCGTTGTGAACATTGTTTTAATCTCAAATCTAAAACATAGCACCATATGAGCATTAAGGAAATTATCTCTGTCCTAGTGAGACCCAATAGGAGATATTTTAGATTCAGGGCACAGTCTTCTCTTCTTCAGATAGCAGAGGAAATAAGGATAAGAATGTAAGAATGATTATATAAATCAGACCAAAGACCTTTTCAGTTCATACACTCTCTCTGATAGTTGCTGCAGATGCCTAAGGAATAGTGAAGACATGGCACAAACATGTCAATACTTCCCCCAATAGGCTGTCATACTTACATGCAGAACCACAGTGTTTGTACCTAACAGTCTATGGTGCTGTTGTCTTCCATGAACTTTTCTCATCTTTCATTGAAGCTTTTTAAACTGTTATCAGCCACAATATTTGAGACACCTGAAATTTTCTTATTTTATGCATGTAGGTAACACTCATGGACAATTAGATAGCATTACATATATTCACTGACTACATAAAAATGACAAGACATCATTGTCTTAGTTTCCACTCCAGCATCTGAAAAACGGAATTTTCTCAGCTGTCATAAAAGAGCTAGATTCTGTTCATTTCATTCTTGTTATCCCCGACTTTACTTCAACTCCTTCAGTCTCTTGGGATTACCAAGTTCTTTACACAGTGCTAGCTTCTTGTCTCAGTCTCCTAGCTGTGGCACTGACAATTTTCTACAATGTCTTTAAAACATCTAGTTTTTTACTCTTTACTCTGTCCTCCAGTCCCAAAGTCCTTCATATTTTCGTTATCCTTTTGCTTCATCCCTTTCTGTTTCTTCCAAATACACATCAAAATCTTACAGCAAATGAAACATTAACCAAACAAAAACAGGAACAGAAAAAGAAAACCAAATATAAAGGAAAATCTGTCACCTGCCAAACTGAGTAAAATGTTATCATGGTAAAGTTATGGTAAATAATGCACACAATATTATTTTGTAGTGTGCATTGCACTTATTGTAATTTTTTGTTTTAAATTATAATTAGTACATATTTATACTGTGTATCACACTTTTATAAACAGATATTACTTAGAATGTATATCTTTATAAATACAAATGTGTACATAATTTTATTTATTATTTAAACATATACTAATAATGAAGTATCATCTGAGTATTATTAGTCACCCATCTCAGAAAGAATACTGCAGAAGTTGAGGAGGCTTATGTATGAGTAATGGGAACAATCAAAGCCACAGAAAAACTCCTATATTAAGAAAAACTGAAGAAGCTGTCAATATTTATGTTACCAAAAAAACCAAACAACCCAAAACCGGAGAAGATATGATAAGCCTTCAAATTAATGAATGGTTCAGAGAAAACAGACTGTGAACTTCTTTTCTAACATATAAACAAGAGAACATTCACTAAAACTGAAGACTGAGAATTTTGAAGCCAATCAAAATTTACTACTGAAGAGTTTATTTTGGAATGTTTTGCCACAGAAGTCTCAAAAGATGAAACTTTAATTTTCAAGGAAAAAAAAAATAGTCCTAGAGTTATATTATTGCAATTAGCTAGAAAATACTGTAAGGCAGGAACATTACTCTCAGGACTTAGATTCCTTTAATTTTTAGGTGTCTGAGTTAAATATGTGTTTTAAACTTTCCCCCATATCAACATCTAGAGTATTCTCTCATCTTTCACCATAAAACTGCTGGGTCAATTCCACCAGACTGAGAATAAGAGAGAAGATGAGCCTTATACTTGAGTCCAGTAATAAGGTGATTTCCCCAAGCTAGATTTAATAAGGTGATAGAGATGGGTTTCTTGACCACTGAGCCAACAAACTATGTTACATGCCTACTTACCCTCCCTGCACAGGGCTTGGGAAGAGTTTTGGTATCTATGAATAAGATACAAAATTTTATACAAGCTGAGAAAAAAGTCTTCAAATGTTTGTCTGTTAGAACAGTTACATTTTGTGCTTGTTTTTTCTCGTGGTTAAAGAGGAAGACATCCATCAACGGAATTAAACAGAAACCAGGAGATTACAATGATTTTTTTGAAACAAAGAAGGAGTCAGCCTGAAAAGAAGTATAAAAGAAGCATTAAAATATGTAACAAGTTGGGACACACCTTGGATAGGAAAGAATAGCAGTCCAAACCTGCTCTGACATTGCCAGAAGTCATACCACCAGCATCACAACCTCAGCCAAGACCTGATACCACAGCCTCCTTGTAGGACACAGGACCAACCTTCACCAATCTGGTGGCTTGTCATTATGTGGTGCAACAACTACGGACTCCCACTGTGAGTGTACACATGGGACTTTTGGGGGCATTTTCTCACCTGTAAGTGGATTGGCAAACTGTAGGCAGTGGCAAGTGCATATAAAGCTTGCAGAAGCATGCAGGTAGAAGAACCTGCTCCCTGAAGTGTGGATCTGTACTTGCAATCCACACTTCCTGTGGAAGGGGGTATGCACGTAACTACGTGTTCATGAAGAGGGTAGAATTAGAGAAGGGCATATAGAATTTTTTTACATGTTGATTAGGATTTTGTAAATTACTAGTACCATGCTTTATGTCTTATTATTGATAATGATTCTGACTTATCACTGACTGTTGTCTAATTATGTACTGTTAATGAATTGATAAATTGTATCGATTCTGATTTTGGCTTACAGTGTGTGGAAGAACTGTATGCTGAGTTTGGCTGGGATAGAGTAAATTTTCTTCATGGTAGCTATTATTGGGTTATGTTTTGGATTCTTGATGAAAATGGTGTTACTAATACAAGCATGTCTTCGTCATTGCTGAACAGTGCTTACACACAGTCAAGGCCTTTTCTGCTTTTCTTACCACCCCACCAGCAAGTATTCTGGAGATGCACAAGAGATTGAGAGGGGATACAGCTGGGACAGTGGACCCCAACTGTCCAAAGGGATATTCCATACTGTATGATGTCATGTTCAACATATAAAGCTAAAGGACGTGGGAGATGTTCGGAGACATGGTGTTTTGTCTTCCCAAGTAACCGTTATGCGTGATGGAGCCCTGCTTTCCTGGAGATGGCTGAATACCTACCTGCTGATGGGAAGTAGGGAATGAATTCCTTGCTTTACTTAGCTTGTGTGTGTGTCTTTTGCTTTACTTATTGAACTTTTTCTATCTCAACCCATGAGTTTTCTCACTTTTCTCTTCTGATTCTCTCTCTCATCCCACTGCAGGGGTGGAGTGAGTGAGAAGCTGTGTGGTGCTTAGTTGTTGACTGGGGTTAAACCACTACAGAGTTGTTTTCTCACTGTGATAGTCCTGAATTCATGTTAAGATGCAACCTAACATGATATCCCTTCCAATTCTCTGATCTCAGTAAAAAAGAAAGTTGATTGCTTGCAGATTTCTCAGATATCTTAGAATACCTGAAATGACACACTAAGCCTAAATTTAGGCAAGAAAGTCCCTTTCTCAATGTCATTTTCAACCTAGAAGTTCCAATTACAGAAAATCAGTGGTGTTACTTCACTGTTTTAGGATAGCTTTTCACAAGATCCATTGCTATTTCCCGATCAGATGGGATGTCATCCAAAGAGACCTGGACAAGCTGGAGGGTGGGCCTGTGTGAACATCATGAGGTTCAACAAGGCCAGATGTAAGGTCCTGCACCTGGATCAGAACAACCCCCAGTATCAATCCAGGCTGTGGGATGAAGGCATTGACAGCAGCTCTGCAGAACAGGACTTGGGGGTACTGGTGGACGAAAAGCTGGACATGAGCTGACAATGTGCGCTGGTAGCCCAGAAGGCCAACCATACCCTGGGCTGCATCAAAGGAAGCGTGGCCAGCAGGTTGAGGAAGGTGATTCTGCCGCTCTACTCTGTTCTGGTGAGACCCCACCTGGAGTACTGCGTCCAGCTCTGGTGTCCTCAGCACAAGAAAGACATGGACCTGTTGGAGTGGGTCCAGAGGAAGGCTACAAAAATGATCCGAGGGCTGGAGCACCTCTCCTACAAGGACAGGCTGAGAGAATTGGGGCTGTTCAGCCTGGAGAAGAGAAGGCTGTGGGGAGACCTTATTGCGGTTTTTCAGTACCTAAAGGGGGCCTATAGGAAAGATGGGGAAAATCTTTTTAGCAAGGCCTGTAGTGACAGGACAAGGGGTAGTGGTTTTAAACTGAGAGAGGGTAGATTTAGACTGGATATGAGGAAGAAATTTTTTACAGTGAGGGTTATTGAAACACTGGAATGAGTTGCCCAGAGAATTAGTGGAGGGCCCATCCCTAGACACATTCAAGGTTCGGCTGGACTGGTCTCTGAGCAACCTGATCTAGTTAAAGATGTCCTTGCTCACTGCAGGAGAGTTGGACTAGAAGACATCTAAAAGTCCCTTCCAACCCAAATAATTCTATGATTCTATGATTGTAATCCAAGAAAAAAACTGGTCTCTCAAACATAAAGTAATATCTTCTTTTCTAGGAAGTTTCTAATCCATGATTTCTAGAAGCTGGAAGGCTTTGTGGTTTCATGGTATGCTCTTGTGTTGTTCAGTGTTACTGGTGAGAGTCTCACAATCATATCAGGCTTCACTGGGCACTTCAGGCATTACTACGCTTGAAAATGATATTTTGCATGCTTAGCAGGTGTGACACTGCATTACAAAAAAAAGCAACTCAACAACACAACAATGTTAAAAAATGTTAAATTTGTTCTAGTAAAACCTACTCACTAATTAATTAAACAGAACTTTAGAAGAGTTTGTGCTATCATTTCCACTGTTTTCATAGTTATTAATGAAATAAAGACCATTTGACATACATATTTTATGAATATATTTAATATAACAAATATTATGAACTCATTTTTGGTCAAGTGCAACTGAAACAGTGATTCTGATATAGGTCTATATAAAGAATGTTTATGCAATTTTTCAGGGATAAAGAGCTTTGAAATACATGACAACAAAAAGGGGTAATAACTGAAAAGCTGTCATCAATTAGTATATAATTAGTATATTTTCATAGGTATAATCCACTACTTGATATATAATCCACTACTACACTCTATTTTAAAAGAACCAATATTTTAAAATACATTCTTATATAACTGCTACACTCAGGTAACTCCTGCAAAATTAGAGATAATGGCAGAAGTGGATTAAAAGCAGGGATTCCTCTAGTAGAAATAAAAGTATTTTATAAAATGTATTGATATGTCATTTTTATAAATCTAAAACATGTGTAGGTTTAACTGTTGTTGGATTATGAGATAAGGAATCATTAGGGTTTATGTTCATGAAATTGCACTATAAATATACTGTCCTGAACAAACCTACCAGTTTAATCTTAGAATGTGGAGTTATGAGCTTTGGAGATGGTCATAAAAATATTAAAGCATAAACTGAATTTACCCCATGCTTCAACACATTTATTTCAACACCGACATTTTACCTAGCACAGATTAATCCTAATTCCACAGATGGTTTAGAGGGGTCCTTGAAGAAACTGAAATCTGAAAACTTTTACATGGAGTCATCTCTTGACTGTGCAAGTAAAATAGATCTTTTAGGGCTTTCTCCACTTATGAAAGTAAGAAGTCTTATAATCTTAGAAGTATGCAAGCCATTCTTTAACCTTCTGCAGAGACAACAGTTTTTCCATCCTGCAGCACAGATGGTTTGTTACCAGAAACAGAAGAAATTTAAGGAATTTGAAAATAATAATTAAAGTATTACTAAAATGGATTGGATAAATGCTCAAATAAAGGTATGATATTTTTCTTAGGAAATGTGCTCAAACCACACACTTCCAGTGCATGAGTCCACCAATGTTCTCAGAAGAAATTCCTTAACTATTTAAATGTAAGTAGTTATAAGAAAAATAGCAAATATTTTATTTTTTAAAATTAATGAAATAAACCAATTTGCTCACAAAACTAGTGCACAAGAAGTACTTAAACCCAACATGAAATAGACTGTCATGATTTAACTCTGTTAGCTAGTTAAGTCCCATGCAGCTACTTGCTCACTGCCCCTGAGTGCAATGAGTAAAAATCAGAAAACTTAGATTTAAATAACAGAGAATCATCGAATCATTGAATCATAGAGTGGTTTGGGTTGGAAGGAACCTGTAAAGACTGTCTAGTCCAAACCCCCTGCCATGGTAAGGGATACCCTCCACTAGATCAGGTTGCTCAAAGCCTCATCCAACCTGGCCTTGAACACTTCAAGGGATGGGGCATCCACAACTTCTCTGGGCAACCTCTTCTAGTGTCTCACCACCCTCACTGTAAATAGTTTCTCCCTTACAGCCAATCTAAATCTAACATTTTTCAGTTTAAAACCATTGCCTCTTGTCCTGTAACTACAGGCCTTAGTAAAAAGTCTCCCTCCATCTTCCTTATAAGCCTCCTTTATATATTGAAAGGCTGTAAGAAGGTCTCTCTAGAGCCTCCTCTACTTCAGGCTGAACAACCCCAATTTTTTTAGACTTTCCTTGTAGGAGAGGTGCTCCAGCCCTCGGATCATCTTTGCAGCTGTCCTCTGGGTCCACTTCAACAGGTCCATGTCTTTCCTGTACTGAGGACTCCAGAGCTGGACACAGTACTCCAGGTGTGGTCTCATGAGAGCAGAGTAGAGTGGCAGAATCACCTCTCTCAGCCTGTTGGCCATATTGCTTTTGATGCAGTCCATATGCAGTTTGGCTTTCTGGGCTGCAAGCACACATAGCTGGCTCATATCTCATTTTTCCTCAACCGGCATTCCCAAGTCCTTCTCTGAAAGGCTTTTCTAAATCCTTTCATCCCTCAGTCTGCATTGATACTGGGCATTGCCCCAACCCAGTACAGGATCTTGTACTTGGCCTTGTCGAACTTCATGAAGTTTACATGGGCCCACTCCTGAGACCTGTCAAGGTCCCTCTGGATAATATCCTTTCCCTTAAGCATATCAACTCCTTCACTCAGCTTGCTGTTGTCTACAAACTTGCTAAAGGTGCACTCAGTCCCACTATTGAATAGTACTGGTCCCAAAACAGACTTTTGAGGGACACCACTCATTACTAGTTTCCACTTGGACACTGAGCTGTCAACTGTAACTCTTTGGATGTAGCCATCCTGCCAATTCCTTATCCATCAAATAGCCCATCCATCAAACCTGTATCTCCCAAATGAAGTCTATCCATCAAACCCATAAGAAGTGGTTGAAGTCTAACTATTTTGAGATGATTGCATAATAGTTTGTGGTTTTAGAAAATCAAAACAATTTTAGATGTAATCCTCAGATCCATAGAGAGTGTTCCTGTTGGCAACTATGATTTCTAATTGCTATAAATCACTATATTTTTATTATACATATTCTATATATTATATATATATAAAATAATAAAAATCATCAGATGCTAGAGTGTTAACACTGGAAATTATTTTTACCAGTTGCTATAAATTGCTAAAATTAAGATATGTAGTAATATATATTTATATAATAAAACATTAATATATAATTGTTATAGGATTCTGTTCATTGAATGATGATTAGGCAGTGGAAGAGTAAATTAGAGGAAGAGTTATTGAAAACTTTTTTTAATCTCCTAAAGTGCTTCTTAAGTATCTAGTTGTGGCTATTGGGAAATGGAGAACAAATGCAGGTGGATCTTCAGTCTGATCCATCCATTGTAATAGCTGATACGCTTTTAATAACAACAGTTTCATAAATCGTTTAAGTAAAATCCCAGAGGCTAGAGTTAAAAGGGTGCATGAGCAGCACAGCATTCTATTATCTTCGATCCTCCCTGTCTTTCCTCTTCCAACCCATTATTTTTTCCAGCTCCTCTACCTTTCTGCTTTTATAGCTGGCAGACAGTCATTTAAGTCATTTATATTCATCTGGAGTATGCTTAATTAAAATCAGACTTTTCCTTAACACTATGTTAAAAGTATTCTTTCCATTGCTTTTCTTCTTTTATGTTGGCTAAAATACGTGTGCTAGCTCAGCACTGGAAGGCAGTGTCCTATATCACAGGTGAATGCTCAAAGCATCAGTTTTCATATCCATACATCTCAGGCTTAACACCAGCCTATCCTTTTTACCTCAAGGAAGGAATGCAGTTTTCTTAACTTGCTAACCTGCATCTAAAAGAAACAGATATGATGTTGGAATCCCCAGGACCAAATTTAATTGCTTAAGTAGAGGTGTCTAGTGTTATTTGGGATGCCCCAGGATATCCACATGTGGCTGGCAGGTAGCACAGGACTTTTTTTACATCTCTGCCTTTCTGTCATGGCAAAAGAAGACAAGGTAGCATGCTCAGGTGTCCCAAATACCCACATTTTCTATGACTTTTTTTCCAAACAAAATAGAAAAACAACTATTATTTCTGCTCATCAGTACACTTAACAATTGTATCTGATTGTTATACTAGAGATCTTGTGATCTTAGAAGAAGAAATGACACAAAATTTCCTTAAAAGCCCACATGATTCTTGAGGGCATGTTTAGATTAACCTCTGAGAATGAAATCCTATGCATGTCCTAGCATCCTGTCCCCCAAAATGTGTTAGCAAACTTGGCCGATATCAGATTTCCTAACTGGCCACAGAATCCAGGTTTATTCTGACTGGTTGGGAAGAATACGTGATGTATATCTTGATCTCTTCTCTAGCATTAATCCAATACAAAAATGTGCCACAGACCTGTGTTGGGATCTCTGGACACAGTAATACAAACAACATTAGTCTGCTATGTGAACATCTCATTTTTCATAAGTAGGCAAAACCAATTTAAATTTATTAAATATAAAATAAAGAGGTATCTGTTGTGGTTCAATTCCAGCTGACAATCAAGCACTATAGAGCTGCTTGCTCAGTCCCTGTAAAGGACTAAAAACTTGTCTCAACGTTGGTGGCAGGCAAGTTTAACTACCGAAGCCTAATCACCACGACAACTGAGCAGGACAGTTTAATCACCAAGGTAGACACATACGCGCCCAGGCCCAGGGTCGGCTGACAATGGGGAGGGGGCTCAGACCCTCTGGGATTTTTGAGCACCATCTAGTGACAGTATTGGGCATGCACCTCACTGCCAAGGGGGAGGCCTGGGTATGCAAAACACTTACTGACTATGCAAGAGGACTTGTAAAAAGGGAAAACCAGCGGAGACCAAGAGGAGTGTCCAGGAACATCTACCCTCCACCAGATTGGAAGATACATCAGGCGCATCAGACCACTCAGGCTGCACCGGCTGCACAGGCAGCACATAGACCCATGGTGGTAGCTATCGCAACACTCCCATGCCGTTTGTTTCTCCCCCTCTCCTTCCCTTTCTCTCTTTTCCTCTCTTTCTCTGCTTCTCTCTCGCGCATTTGTTGTTGGCCAAATAAAGTGACTTGGCACTTGACTCCATTTTGAGTCTTTATTCTGTTCCCGAGAATGTGAAAGGAACCAAGTCACGATAAAACATTGGAGTTAATCAGAAGTTAAGCCCAGCCTCCCCCAACCTCCCAGAATTATCTGAGGTCAGTTGGAAAGCAAGGGGTTTAACCTCTGCCAAATTGTTCAACACAACAGTGGATCGTCACAGTCCCCCAAAGTAGGATGGGGGAGAGAATAAGAAGAGTAAAAGGGAGAAAACTCATGGTTGAGATAAAGACAGTTTAATAGGTAAAGGAAGGGCCACGTGCACAAGCAAAGCTAAACAAGGAATTCATTCACTCCTTCCCACCAGCAGGTAGGTATTCAGCCATCTCCAGGGAAGCAGGGCTCCATCACCCATAACAGTTACTTGGGAAGACAAACGCCATTGCTACAAACACCCCCCCTTTCCTTCTTCTTCTCCCAGCTTTATATTGTTGAGCATGACAACACATGGTATAGAATATCCCTTTGGTCAGTTTGGGTCAGCTGTCCTAGCTGTGTCCCCTCCCAGCTTCTTGTGCACCCCCAGCCAACTTGTGGGTGAGGTGGTGTGAGAAGCAGAAAAGGCCTTGACTCTGTGTAAGCGCTGCTCAGCAATGATGAAAATATCCCTGTATTATCAACACTGCTTTCAGCACAAATCCAAAATACAGTCCCATACTTGCTGCTATGAAGAAAATGAACTCTATCCCAGCCAAAACCAGCACAGTATCAAAACTAATTGTTTTTATTAAAAGGATTTGTGGAAAAGTTCTTAGTAGTAATTTTTTCATACATATGATGTTATTTGATGTTTTATTTAAAACAGAATTTCAGAAAATATTTGCATTGTAGACTATAATTGTTCAAATTGTTGTGTGAGGTACAGTTTCTCTGAGAGGATATAAATGAGTAATATTTTAATTTTCTTAAAAATATAGTACTTTTATAATACTAAACCACTATCTGTGTATAAAAACTGTCAGACTGTTTGGTATTATTAAGTACTACAGCATATAGTGAAGATGAGAAAGTTCTTTGACCTTAATTTGGAGTCTTTATATCTCTATTTTTCATAAGGAAAAACAACCCAAATCAAGAATTTGTCAGCTTAGGTAAAATATTATGTCAGCCTTGACAAAATATCAATCTATTGGAGAAGAGTGAAAATCTACTTCCAGGTAAAATTAAGTGTGTTGTAGTAAATCCTTATGTGATATTAAAATCAATGTCTGTATAAGACATATGGTAGACTTACATATATTTTCTTATGTTTTTGAGAATTATGAATGATTCTACTAGTTTTATGACCACAAAGGATATGTTCAAATGCATAAGGGATACAGAAACGAGATTCACAGCATGGTTTTTCCTCGTATGACCCAGCAGTTCTACAAAACAATAAAGAACCAAAACAACATCTATATCTTCAACAAAATAAGTTTACAGAAAATATAGAGTCCTCATCCTATCAATCTTTATTTTGCCTGTAATTCTGGAAAATGGCTTGACTCCAGTCACAAGATGGTAATTTTTGCATTAAGATATCTTCTTGCTTCCACTTTTGCCCTGTAGTGGCAAATCTGTGAAGACCGGTTATTCTGGTTTGTGACACTGGTAATCATGTGTATGAATGAAACATTTTATACCTCTAGTTCAGCCTTAGAAAAACATGAAGCAGGCCTGAAAAGTTAACAACACAGAAATGAATAACAGTTCTTTTTTTTTCAGAGAGACTTCTAGGAATGGTGGGAAGCAACTACTTCCTGCAAATCCCAGGAAGAGGATTGGATTAGTTCAAAGGTAATGTTAGGAAGTTTGAAGGTGAAAAGAGCTGCAATCTGGTTCATTTGTTTCATGGTGAGGCAGAACTAAGGGTATGGCAGAGAAGGTGTCTGTTGGTGTTTTTTGGAGGGATTTGTTTTTTTTTTCAGGGGAGTGTCTAGAATAGAGTGGATCTCAAGAGGAAACATATGGTTAGAATTGATGAATATCTTTTTTCCTGTCCCACAATTTTATAACAAATATAACTCTATAAAGAAATCCTGATCTGAATATTGAATATTCTACAGAGTCAAAAAAAGTGGTGTCTGCCATTTTCCACACACATCTTAACTGCGGTAATGGATACAAAAATGTTTCCTCTTAAGCAAGAGATTACACTGTGGCTTTTGAGTTCAGAAACAACTGACCTTCGAGTTACAGGGACATACAGTCCTCTCACATAAGGCAAATGTTTCTTGCGTAAATAAAATTCTACGATTATATCCTCTTGAACTTAAATGCATACTACATAAACAGAGTATAAAAAAAAATGTAGAAATTTCATCTTTTTCATCCTTACATTTTTGAGACACTCAAATGAGTTTGCTGCGCTAATGGTAACCAGACTGTTTTTAAACTGAACAGCAAATGTTAATGGAAAGACTTTGTTCACCAATTCTTGGTACATAAATACACACACAAAAAATATTTTAAAAACACACTTCAAAACCCTGAAAATACATTTCATTTGGGAGCAAATAAAGTTTCTTATGTAAAAATTCCAGAAATGCTATTTTTCATGGCAGTTGCCTACTCATAGCAGTTCTGAGAGGAAGAGTTTTTATACATTTATTAACATTTATAATTTTGAGCTACCAAACAGTACTCTAGGATTTCTAAATGACCTCAAAAAGCAGAGGAAAACTATATCCAAAATAGGTGGTAGTTTTCTCTGCTGACTTTTCTTTACCATGGCACATACTTCACAATCCTATATGTTCTGAGTAAGTCTCTAGTGAGAGACCTTCCCTTCATCCTTTGTCTCACCAATGAGTAGCATCTCCATATCTCTGGCCTGCCATCTCACACACCTATTAGGCCATGAACAACTCGCTAGCTCACTGCCCAAACCTGGGAATTAGGCAGCTTCATGCACCCCTTTATCATGACAGCCCCTTGCCCAGAGACATCTTCTGACACAACCTCAGCTTGAAAATCCTAATGCCCATCCATCCCCATGTTACAGATATCTGATTAATCTAATGGCATCCTACTTCTGACATCAACACTCATTCTTGTGGTTTAATACCAAACGGACAGTGCAGAGACTAAATGGACTTGGATACCAATGCACATTTGGTTACAGATATGTTTAATGTTGACAGGTGTTATGACCTCCCTGCCCAATCAGGGAAGACAATGTAGTCCTAGAGAAAGGTTGGGCGGGCCAGCACAGGAGTCCTGGCTGTGCCATGTGTGACCCTGGGGCCAGGCCCTGGGTTCCCCTCTGTTCTCTCTCCAAGGTCCTCAGGGTCTCTTCTAGGTCTGTCCCTGAGTTATACCACAACCTGTCAGTTAAAGTGTTTGGTAGACAATAACTATTTCTGATCAGCCCATTCAGATTTCTGGAGCACCTAAACAGGCTGTCACCATTGCAGGTGCTTGCAGTCTGCCCTGCCCTTCTCAAAAGTTCTCTGCATCTCTCATGGAGACTGACATGTCTCTTGCCCTTAAATTGCTACCTCGTTCCTGTCTACTCCCTTATAACTGAATTTCAGCCACTCTCAACACATGCCAATTACAACAGGAGCCCCTGGAAGACGAGAAGAGGCTGAGACAAATAGGTTTCTTCAGTCTAAAGAAGAGAAGGCTACAGGGGTCTTAGTGCTGTATACAGCTACCAAATGAGAGAGCATGGAGAAGATGGAGCCAAAACTTTTCTCCAGTGTGGTGAGAAGAAAGTAGAGGAGAGAAAGAGAGAGAAGGCTTTTGTAGGTATCAAACAGAAGGTAAAAAAGACAGATCAATACATAGGAAACATGAAGAGAGAGGATCAAGCCAACAACAAACTTTAAGAAGCTATCAAAAATTCACAGCATTTTTTTCCACCTCAGTTTTTGAAAATCCAGTCTGTAAGGGCTGTTTGCTTTCTCCTTTAGAGAAGTGAAGTTCCATGTTTGCATTTAAATGATCTGCAGTAGAGTGCAGTGCTTTTGTTTTTCAGATTATTTGTCTTTATTATTGTCTTGAACTCATGTATTAACTGAACTGTACACTTTTAAAAGAAGTAAAATATCCCCCACAAGAGCCAAGCATTGCATGGTTATCTGAAAATAAATTCATAAAGAAGACAATGACTTAAGGGCCTGGCTCAGCTTTTGTAAGATTATAGCCTCAAGCAACAAATGTAATAGGTTGGGCAATTTAAAGTAAACATAAATTATATATTTAATGTATTCAAAAGTTATAACACATGAAAAATTATAAAAAAATAATTTCAAAAACTAGAAGAGTATAAAAGTCTATTGATACAGAAAGTAAACTCTGAGTTTCATATTGAAAAGCAGGAAAAGAGGTAATGAGCTGTCTCATTTTGTTACCACCTCTACTAAATGAATAAATTGCTGAATGAAGGTTTTGATTAAACCTTATTACAAGAAGTAAGAAAACGGTGTTATAAAATAGCCTTAATTTAACTTAAATTATGGTTTCTGGATGTAACTCTGCATCCAAAGACTAATATGATCCAGGCTCCTACTAGGTGTTATATTTTTCTGTCTAGAAAAATACAGAATGGGTCAGTATATGTGGTATATGTGTTTTGGAAAAGCTTAAAGAATTCAGTGAAAAAATAATAATAAGGAAAAGCTCTTGCAAATACTGAAACTTTTAAGGGAGTTATTCAATTTTTCTTTTTTTCCCTCTTTTTTTCTGAGGGAGACATTGAAATTAAACTTTCTGTGTTAATCACTGGTTTTGGATGTAGGATTCTCAGCTACATTAGGATGTTACTCACTCAGAACTGAGTGCCACAGAGAGCAATGGTGTTTCTCTCAGGTGGCATGTAAGATGTATCTCAGTGAAATGTGTTTGGATCTGTGGGACTAAATATAAACTTCAGTTGGTTACCATGAACCCTGTATACAACTGTCACGTATGTGTGCATATGCATAGCATAAGCCATAAAATGGTGCTGGTATATGGCTAAAAACAATACTTCAAGCTAGTCTTGGAGGATGATGTAAACTTCAGGTCTTCACTGCACAGTCACTTCTGAGCAGGAGTTTCTGCATCTGTATAGGAGTTTGCAGACTGCATGCCAACACTGTAATTTCTTTGTTCTCATCTCATTCTTTTCAGGTTTTCAAAAATGTATGTCAAGTCTCTTTGTAGCAAACCACAGGAGTAGGCTTTATTAGAAGTTCTTGGTGGGTGTTTTTTCTCCTGGATTTTATGAGTCTTCTGCAGATTCAGAACAGACAACAGCAAAAGAAGAATAGAAGATATCTTATCCTTTTTTAGTCAGATGCCTGCTGTGAGAAAGTTGCCATTGATAGAGAAAGGAGTAATAATTGCAAGATTTGTGAGGACTTATTGAAAGGAATAATGTTTTAAATGAAAATTCTATTATCTGCATAGTGCTTGCCTCTTTTGAGTGATACCTGCCTTATACAGACTTATGAATGGCATAATTAAATTGTGGACATTTTTGTGCAAAAAGATGTGAAGATTAAAAATATGGTAGGTTTTAAGAGTTGTCAGACAAATTAATGATACTCATGGTTATTAATTAGCTTCTGTAATAGAAAGCACCTAAATTACTGACTGAAGGAAAATGAAAAGGAATAGTTAATGAAGGATTGTCTTTGAGCCTCACTTTCAGTGAAGCCAGATTTGATCTCAGCCCATGCTTAAGATGTGGTGGTCATGTGCTTTGTTTAGTCATAGGCAACTGACTGAAGAAAGTTTCAATGCAAGTCCACTTCTGACAGAAATGGTTTTCACTGGCCTTACTGCCATTAATAAGATGCTAAGAGGCTCACACCTATCAACTCCCTCCATATTGCTGGTCAGAGTTCTAATAGTCGTGCTTCCTTTTTACTTGGTCTCATAGTCAAGCCCAGGTTTACTATAAAAGGCTGGAAATAACTTCTGATCTTTAGGGGAAAAATGTAGAGTACCATTAATCTCTACTTTCTTTTGCCTTTACACTTTTAGTTTATCATACCAGGGCAAAGGACTACAAACTTGTTCAAAAACAGATACAGAGATTTATTTATTTTTTTTACTTTTGGAGCTCTCCAGAAGTATGAATAGGGTCACCAACTTGTCGAACTTCATTAGACCATGCAACCCTTTCCAGGTTTAAATTAGATTCTTCAGTTGCCTGAAATATCTTTTATTTGTCTTTCTTGTCATCATGATCCACTAGTAAAGGACTGGGGAAAATATGCACGGGTAAATTGCAATCCTCTTGTGAAATTTATTTTTATTATAACCTGGAAAGTAAATAAGAACCACAATATATTTCTATAACTAAAGCCAGGAAAACCACTTTTCCTTCCAGCATCTAAGAATATTGTTCCTGTCAACATTTTTATCAAACGTTATTCATATAACTTTATGTAAAAAAGCATGTTTCTTACTTTCATTGTGTTCAGTATGTATCCGAGTGTGACTATCTCTTTAAAAGACAATTTTCCTGTCAATGTCTGTACAGTATAATATTCAATGCAAAGGAGAAAGGGATAACTTTGTTGTATCATCCATGCAGAAAATCTCGTAAATATAATTGAATGTGCAGTCTAATTAAATATTTATTTTCACATTTATTTTAAATTCTGCTACAATTACAGTTCTATACTTTGTTAAAAGACATGTGAATGCCTCTGGAAGCCTGCATTTAGTTTCCTAAAGTAAGTAAATACACCACTTCCTTCTTACTGCTCCCCCTCATTTGAACCATATCTTGCTAGTGGTTTGAGATTACAATCTTAATTATAACAAAAGATTTGACAACACTCAGATGGGCTTAATTTGTACAATTCAATGTAATTCTATGGAGCTGTGCTCATTTATCTTAACTGAGGATCTGGCTTCACATTCGTAATTCTATGTCTAATATTCATTTTATTTAATAAAAATTAGGCTTTTCTAAAGATAAAATGATGGGTTTTAATTTCATTGTTATTAATCTAAAACTAGAATAATGTAAATTACTTCATGTGACTGAACACAATCTACCTATATACTATGAACAGAATAACAAGACTCACACATGGAATCATCCTCAGGGAGTAACTAGTAGCGTAAGGACACTATAATGATTCTCTTGTTTAAATAAAAACTACCAACATGATTCTATGTTCTGCGGTGTGGGTTTATTCAGCTCTCAGCAAGCCAGCTGCATGGAGACAAGAGCTCCTTCAGAGAGCCCAAAGGGAAGAAAAAAGCAGCAACTTCTCAGTGAACAAGAGTGCCGTATGGCTAGTGTATATAAATTCTAGTATTACATATCTGTCCATTTTAAAAATCCAGATTGAATATGGAAATAAAAATATACATGAATTTATACATCTGGGGTCTGGGGAAGTTTTCTAAACATCTAAACCTCCAGGTTTAGCTCATGATATAAAAAGCATGGACTGTCCTTTTTGATGATAATCATAGAATCATAGAATCATAGAATCACTTTGGTTGGAAAAGACCTTTGAGATCATAGAGTCCAACCTTTAACCTAACCCTGCTATCCCACCACTAAACCATGTCCCTAAGTACTTCATCTATCCTTCTTTTAAATACCTCCAGGGATGAGGACTCTACCACCTCCCTGGGCAGCCCATTCCAGAGCCTGAGAACCCTTTTGGTGAAGAAGTTTTTTCCTAATAGCACAGGAAACAAAGCCAAACAGAAAACCAATATAAATACACTGTTGGGGTCTTGATCAATGTTATGTGTTATTTTCTTAGCTTTGAGAGTTGGAGGGTATGAAAATAAAAGCTTTCTACAGAACAACCCATATGGTGAATTTATAATGTGTGATCAGGACAAAACATGAATTACTGTGACTAGTCCATGAGTGTACATTCCAGTGAATTTAATTAGAGAGAAGAATATTTTCATACCCTTGGATGCCTGTCATGATTTTTGTCTTGATATTCCAAAAATTCACCTTCTATTTCTAGCAAAGTGTGGTTATTAAGGAGAGTGGACTTAGCACTGCAAGTTTGCAATCTGCTTTACATGTTCTTTCATTAACATTACCACAGCCATTGCTCTTTTGATAAGAGGCTCTTGAAGTGACACAAGTACAGTCATATTCTTTTATTAATATATTAAATAACTCCTGGAAAAGTCAGAACTAATCCCTTCAAGCACTTTATCTGTGGTTTTCTGATGGGCTTAGACTTATCTGCAGACATGCTGCAAAACAAGTCAGTGATCTTGACCATTAACTTACTAGATTAGACACCTGCTGGAGCCTGCCATATCATCTGGTCTGCAGCCTGGGTTTCTCTTTTTATGAAAACAAAGACACAGGGTAGTTTACACTTGATTCAAACCATACTGTGGAGCTGGGTAGTGGATAAGGCTGGATTTTGAACTGGAAAATACACCTGAATTCTTTAAATGAGGGTTAGACAATGTCTTCTGAAGCAGGACTTTGTGTTATGGATAATATTGTTGAAGGAGAGTTATTCAAGCCAGCCCAGCATGAATAGTAATGTAGTATATGCTGCTAAGGTGAAACAGGCAGTTTCTACATATTGCCACTGATATACAGAGAGAGCCTATGTATCAAGTAAAATCCAACAAGCTGTGTGAGTTGCTATAAAGGTTCTGGTCCAAGACTGTACAGAATGCAAAGTCTTGGTTTTCTGACACCGTAAAGTTCATTAAGCAGCCTCTGGAGAATTGTAGCCATGGTGATGCTCAGAAGATCATTCTTACCAGTAATCTACCTTGTAGCAAAAAAAAAAAAAAAAAAAAAAAAAAAAAATTGTGCTTGCGGTAGGATATAAGCATTGTTTTTCTAGGCTTGTTGCTGTACTGACCAGATTTTAGGTAACGTATAGTGTGAGACTCGTAATAAAGTCATAGCCAGTTGCAAATGTGCAGCAGTTTTTCAATGAGCTCTTGATCATTTGTCTCAGATGATGCATTTTTTAAGGTACTTGGTGTGGGTAGAAAGGATTGTAAATGGATACTTCACAATGTAAATCTTGACATACTACACAACAGCAATAAGAAGTCAAGATGTTTGTACAAGATGGATACTAATAGCTTGTTTCCAGTGAATATACTTAGACCTGAAAAAACCTACAAAAGAAATCACATGCCCACTGATTGTTAGAGCTTTGTCTTCTATTTTTATGATTCTTATTTTGATCTACTCTTTTTTTAAAAAACTTTTTCTCCTCAGATAACTGTTGGTATCACAAATTACATATACATAAGATCTCATAATCTTTTTCTGTTTGACAAAAGCAGTCACCATGACATACAATAAATGCATTTGCAAAGAAAACAAACAAAATCAGGCAGGTCCTTTGATCTTACTGATTACTTTGTTTTATACGTGGGTCCCCATATCCACTGTTTTGGAGTGGATGTGTTCTGAAGACCTGTAGAAACACAGAAAAAAAAATCGGTTGTAAGGAACCCCTAGAATTCTTCCAGCTTAACTTCCTGCTTAAACCGTGTCTAACTTCAAAACTAGATGAGGTTGCCCTAGATCTTGTCCAGTCATGAGTACCCACAAGAATGGAGATTCCACAGAAATTTAATTTCATAATCACTTTGTGAGATGGCATCCAGTTTGGGCCAACATACCAATAACTTCTGTGTGAGTCATATGTTGGAATTGTTTCTTAACAGCCTATATGGCATGAAATTGAGTTTTTTGAGCTAACTGAACTATATCTCACAGTTAAAATTCTTTCCTCATCTTAATTGTACAGCTTTCGTTCTTTTATTATTTTTTTTTCTTTCCTCCATACTATAAACTGCTTTGGAAGACTGCAGAGATATAACCTTTGAAGTTTATAGTTTTTACCTCTTTTGCCTCTAATCATGCCTATTTACTCTCTGATCAATACTAACCTTGAAAACCAAAAGGATCAAGATAGCACTACTTTCTGCATTCTTTTACAAATCATGTACAATATATTCTAATCATTCTTTCAGCATGCTACCTACACAGGGGTCAACACTCTGGAAAAGGTGGGAAGCCCTTCCATTCCTCAGTCTCTCCAAAGACCTTCCTTTTATCACTTCTACTAGAACATACATAATCTGGATTGTCCTGCTCATACTATCTGAGGAACTGCTGTCACTTACAGAGTCAGTAGACTGAGGAAATAATTTGGGTGCACTTACAGGTTAGTTCCTTCAGAAACTGGGCAAAGGAATCCTACAGTAACAACGAATAGGTATTCTGACTTACCATAACACACATAAAAATCACAGACATAGCAGTAAAACCTGTCACCTGTGTGGTAACTTTATAAACAACTACAGGGTATGTCTATTTAACTCCATGTCTGTTAGAAATATGTTATAGCTAAGAGACTGTTGACCACATCTTCCACATCCCCATAGGAAAGGCTTCCAGTGCTTCTTCCTGGGTCTTGATACTGTTCTTGGATGATGTTAGGCCAGGACTGCCTAACCTATTAATTTCTTCTCTGGACTCTCCTGCCACACTAGTCAGTCTTTGTGTAACCTGCTAGGGGCTGTGTAAAACTAGTTACTTCTTTTTAATCACAGATGTCATGTTGTCCACTACAGGTGTGAGTCAACACTCATTTCACATTCCTTTTCACTTGTGATAATTTTCAGACTTCCTGAATCTAGTTTAAGTTATTGCTAAACCGGGTTAGAGATAAATAGCACATTTGTGGTTAAAGGGTCAGCTATTCATCAGTTCCTCCCTTCTAACTTTATCTGGCCAGATGGCTTTACAGGGCCCTCAATACCACTTGAGTGACCTCTCACTGATTCTGTAAAACATTTGTAATTTATCATGTCTTGCAAACACTTTTGGGAATCTTCCTTTACAATCAATGCCCTAGATACTAAGGAACCAGATTCAAAAGTGATTTGAGGGATCTAAAAAAAAAAATTATGTGGGCACTCAGCCTAAATCAAGATCAGAATTTAACAAATTTCACACAGCCATAACATAATAAAAATTCAAAATACATCTTTCCATTTCCTCTGTTAAGTTCTGTGGAATTTTTTCATTCTTAGAACTTCCCTAGCCCAAGCAGTCTCTTTGTGGTGTCTTCTTGCTTTCAAAAATCTGCCAAACTTCAGAAAGAGCTGATAAAGTTATTAAAGAGCTCTGTCTAGCAAATATATTTTGTGATGGATAACAGTGAATTGCGCTGAGTATAAACACACAAAAAATCACTTCAACATATGAAAAAAAACCCCTTTGACCAAGAATATATTTTGATGTAGGAGTTGTCTATGTACATGAGTCATGTAGTCATGATCCTACAGATTATGATCTTACATAGGGATTCTGAGTTAACATACGCTTTCAGACATATATTTACACTATCCTGCTCACTCACAGCTACCCAGCTTACTTTTATTTTAAGAACCATGCTTCAAAATAAAGCATAGGTTTAAATATTCTATGAGGTTTTTATATATGTTCTTTGGATTTGCATTAAATTTCAGGTTAATTGTCACAGAAATACTGCAACAATGTATCAGATATGAAGTAACCTGGTGCAGATCAACAAAATGCTGAAATTCTTTGGTTCAGCCGAGATCCTAGTATGTGTTTAATACTCTTATTCTCAAACATTTAGATTTTTGCATAGGTCTTAAGCTGTATTAGTTAGCATAGATTAGCATAAATTAGCATAAGAACATAAGTTAGATTTAGAAGTAATGCTATAAGAAAATACGTGACAAAGGAAATAATCATAGATGAGAACACTTAAGAGGTGCTGAGTATCCCACAGTTGACATTTAGATGTATTTAAACATAGAATGATGAAATTGGACTAGTCAGCACTACTTTGACTTTAGACTATCATAATGGAGTGCACTTTCTTGAAATATTTATATTCAAATAGCTTTATATTAATGATTTGATGATAAAAATATGTCTGACATAGAACTCTGAGATTTGATATTAGGATTCCAGAGAAGAGGCTGATAAATGCTATGGTTTTCAAATATTTTTTATTTGTGACCCTACCACAATTTTTTAGTGAATATGCATATTAAATGTAAAACTACTTGTAGTAGTTTACTTTTTTTTTTAGCAGTCATGGACAACATAGTTACACAGATCACAAACTAGTTTCCTTCACCTTTCTACTTCTCTTGAAATAAGTTCTGCTGCTATTTTTCAGACTTCTGTCTATCTTCCCACCTGCCCATGAACAAATTTCTTCCTCTGCCTTCCCCAAGCTTCATCTGTTCTAGCATTCAATTTACCATTTACAGATTTGTTCTTGTTATTGTTCTTTAAGATTTAACTGGGAATTTAATGTCACCAGTAATGCATCTGTGTTGCTTAAGTTTTTTCTAATAAAATCATCAGGATTTATACACTCCTATTATCTTCTGTATAGCTGCTGACTTGGACTTTTGATGGAATAACACTGTTGAGCAGATGCTAATAGATATCATGGCCTAAAAATTCAATAACAGAAGGGCTTGAGTAGGAAGATGTAAATAGAAATATTGTGAATATTGTGTCTGAGACGAGCTGTAGACAAGATGTTTAATCATGAGTGAAACTGGCTAAACTGTGAAAAAAGAGGAAACAGAGCACTACCCTGAATTCGGAGTTCTTACTACAAAAATTGGCATTAAACCCATATTGGCTTAAAAGCCTTTACAGCTACCATCTAACTGCAGTCTTGTTGTGTACTGGTAAAATCTAACTAACTTATTTATGTCAGTTCTTCTTCTTCTTCTCCAAATATAATTTAGGTCAGAGCTGATAATAGTAAAAAATGGGACTTATGTGGATTTTATTGTCTTGGCAATGGAACAAAAGGCTAAAAGTCTATGTTGCACTCAAACAACTTTTAAATTTATAGCTGCCTATTTTTTTACATAAATCCTCAGCACCTTGGAGGAAGCAGTAAATATTAAATAGGACACAGGAAACTTTTCATGGCAAATTTGCATGGGAAGAGCCAGAGAAAGAAGATCTGAGGATGACTCCTAGAAGCAAGTAAACTTGGTACATTTTTAATTTGGTCAGTCAATGTGTTGTGGTTTAATCCCAGTTGGTAACTAAGCACCACACTGCCGCTCACTCACCCTCACTCCTCCCACCCCAGTGGGATGGGGGAGAGAACCGGAAAGAAAAGTAAAACCCATGAGTTGAGATAAAGACAGTTTAATAGGACAGCAAAGGAAGAGATGATGATGATGATGATGATGATGATGATGAATAATGTAATTATAATAAAAAATATACAAAACAAGTGATGAGCAATGCAATTGCTCACCACCTGCTGACTGATGCCCAGCCCGTCCCTAAGCAGCAATTGCTGCCCCCCAGCCAACTCACCCTAGTTTATGTACTGTGATGTCATATGGTATGGTTAGCCCTTTGGCCAGTTTGGGTCAGCTGTCCTGGCTGTGCCCCCTCCCAGCTTCTTGTGCACCTGGCAGAGCACGTGAAGCTGAAAAGTTCTTGACTAGTCTAAGCACTACTTAGCAACAACTAAAACATCAGTGTGTTATCAACATTCTAGTACTAAATCCAAACCACAACACCGTGCGAGCTACTAGGAAGAAAATTAACTATATCCCAGCTGAAACCAGGACACAATGGATGTTATTTTGATTGTGGCACTGCATTTTGGGTTTGAGTCAGCCAAGATCTGCTAAGTGAGTGCTTCTGCATGTGAAAAGGATTGTCTTGTCAAGGTGATCCCACTGATGAAGCAGAGCTTCCTTTGGCCTGACAGGATAAAAAGGCAGCTGCTGAGCAGCCATGAGAGAACGTGTAGAAAATGGTTAGTTTGCATTAGCAGTGGGAATCTCTAAAGGTGTAAAATTCACTTCTCCCTGCACTCTTCTCTGCACTTTTAGGTACGTCTGAACCTGAGGTGTAACTAATGAGCAAGACCAGGCCTCACTTTGTTGTCAACTTATTGAAGAGGTACTGTACAGTAAGAGAACAGTGAATCTTCAAGGATGGAACAAGGTGCTTGTAGTAGTAAATTTGGTAATTATTCAAAGTGACTGCTGAGTTTGTAATGCTAAAGATGACCAAATAA
>NW_009259110.1:655072-666037 GCF_000687185.1 Egretta garzetta | reverse complement strand
ACAACATTAAAGTAGGGTAAAGTAGGAGGAACGTTTTAGGGGTGAAATTCAGGTTGCTAGGGTTCTGCACAACGGGGAGTCCAGGTCTCATGGCAACCGCTTGTGTAATGCTGCCAGCTACATTTGCAAGACCTGAAGAAACTGTACAGGAAAGACAATTTTGACATTAACTAGAACGAAGCCAATCTGCTGGTAATCAGAATAAAAATATCATGGAGGAGTATTTTCAGTAAAAACAGAAGGAAAGCCAACAGGCATGGAAGAGTATTTGGATTTTGTATAGTAAAAATCTTCTTACAAGCAGAAAGGAAGTGTATATACATAACAACTCTATTAGTCCAACTACAGAGTCCTGTCTGTGTCCCTGGGGCCCTTGGGCCAACAGAACTTGTCCCCTCAGTGCAGGGTGGTGGGTATTATCCCTGAGCATGGGGGGATGAAAGTCAGACTCATAAGAAGAATTGATTAAGAGGTTGGAAAAATGTAGGGGTTTATGGTGACTTTTCATAACAGAGAAGGGTCAACACAGAGGTCCCTCTGGTTGGGTGGTATGACCAATTTTATTCAATATGTTCGTTAATAGCTTGGAAAAAAAAAAAGTGAGGTAATGTCTGTGAGTTTGGAAAAGACACTAAATTAATTTAAATATTATATTGAAGGCAAGAAAGTCTGGGAAGACCTTACAAAACTGTGTCTGGGGTTGAAAAAAGAGTTTTGTGTAAAAAAAAGTAAGGTAAATGCTAGGAAAAGAGTTTGTATGATGCTGAACACAAAACAAACAGTTAAAACTCAGGAGAGAGGCATTAGCATTATCATCTCAGAGATATACAGCAAAAGGATGAAAGGCCAGAATTTTCAAGAAAATGCATGAAATTGCCAGTAAATGTTACAGGAAAATAAATTACTGCAAGCATATTTAAACCCTGGAAGAGGTTATCTGGAGAGACTGTGTAATGTTCATCATTGGAGACAGTCAAAACTTGACCAGACTCACCTCTGAGCAACCTGTTCTGAGTAGGTCCAGAAGGGGAAGGGGAAAGATGGGGAAAGATGACTCCCAGAGATTCCTTACAGCCTTTGATATGGTTGTCTGAAGTAAGACATAGCTGAGAGTTAGGAAATCAGGAAAGCAGTGGACATAGTGATCATAGAATTGTTATTCACCAAATTTCATTATACTAGAAATAGAAATAACTTATTAAATCATTTGAGAGATCCACTTAAATCAGAAGGAAAAAGTATTTCTCTTAGATGTACAGTGAGAGATCTTTGCCTGGAGGAATATTTTGTTCAGGCTGATGGTTTCTTCTTCCTTGCTATACGGACAAGTTGGGATCATTCTTACATGTCTTCTAACATCCTTTTACACCTCATTGATCTGCAGGTCCAATTTACATCCTGATTTACTGCATATGGTACCTTTCACACATGTTAGATACTAGGGGTTATTTTCTTTGTTACTGCTAAAATCACTTTCATCCATCTTTGAGTCAGTATATCTTTAACTGACTACACAAGTTGTTTATAGCTGTGGCATCTCCAGGACCAAGCCTGTGCCCCATCTTTTATCACCCCATGCCTGTGCTCCTCTATACATCCTGAAGGTACACTACACCACCTCTGAAGGCCTTTGTCATAGTATCAGGCCTGACTTTCTCTACACTCCATCACTGTGCTAGGATTATAAATATCTCATTCTGCATAGAATAACTGCTTCTTTCTGCTTTCTATATAAAATGGTAATTGTACAAAACAAAGATGAACAGAAATAAAACCAATTGGCCTTAGACACTTGGTCAATTAGAGAAATTGCTGTCACAAATAAACCAAGTAAAACAAAGCTGAAGGCAGGTCAAGAAAAGTTCCAACAGAGCAGACTAGCCTCAAATCTGAGGCCTTGCAGATTCAGTACAAAGCTCATGGCCTGCATCTAGCAATGACAATACTGTAATACAGTGCTACATCATTACACTAAGGGGCTTCTGATTAAACTCAAACATAAAGAGAAAACATACAAGAAGCAAGGTCTAGTTATCTGGGATGAATGTAGAGACACTGTCTGAGCATGCAGGGACAGCAAGAGACACGAATTAACAAGATGTGCTTGTAGGGAGTTGGGTGTCAGTCTTTTTTCCCAAGTAGCAAGTGATAGGACAAGAGAAAACAGCCTCAAGTTGCATCAGGGGAAGTTTAGGTTGGATATGAGGAAAAATTACTTCACTGAAAGGGTTACCAAACAATGGAACAGGTTGCCCAGGGAAGTGGTTGAGCCACCATCCCTGGAAGTATTTAAAATACATGTAGATATGGCACTTAGGGATATAATTTAATGGTGGACTTGGCAGTGTTAGGTTTATGGTTGGACTTGATGATCTTAAAGGTCTTTTCCAACCTAAGTGATTCTATGATTCTATGATCAGCGAAAAAACAAAGAGTAAGGATATTGTGGGTCCACTGCTGGTGATATTCCACAGGTGAGTAACTTATGGTAGAAGATATAGAAAAGGTCAAGGTAATCAGTGCCACCTTCACCTTCATAGCCTGTATTACTGGTAATGCAGGCCCATGACATCTGTGTGAAATTCTGTAGCAAGGAAGACCTACGACTTACCCTCATAGAGGAGGATTAATTTACAAAACATTTAAACAAACCAGGAATATGCAGGTCCATGGGACTTGATGGGATGCACCCATGAGTGCTGAGCAAGCTGACTGATGGCATTGCGAGGCGACTCTTAGAATCATAGGATATCTCAAGTTCAAAGTGACCCATAAGTATCAGTGAGTCCGAGCCCTTGCTCCTTGCAGGACTACCTAAAACGGAACCGTATATGTAAGAGCATTGTCCAGATGTTCCTTGAACTCTGACAGGCTTGGTGGTATGATCGCTTTCCTGGGGAGCCTGTTCCAGTAACCAACCACCCCCTCAGCGAAGAACCTTTTCCTAATGTCTAGTCTGAACTTCCCCTGATGCAGCTTCATTCCATTTCCCTGTGTCCTATCACTGCTCACCTCCCCGTCTGCTGCCTCGCCAAGGAAGTTGCAAACTGTGGTAAGGGCACCCCTCAGCCTTCTCTACTCCAAGCTGAACAAATAAAGTGACCTCAACCGCTCCTTGTAAGTTTTGCCCTTGAGACTTTTCACCATCTTGTTCACCCTCCTCTGGACACACTCTAATAGTTTGATGTCCTTCTTATATTGAGGCACCCAAAACTGCACACGGTACTCAAGGCGGGGCTGCACCAGTGCAGTGTAGAGTGGGGCAATCACATCCCTTGACCAGCTAGCTATGCTGTGCTTTATGCACACCAGGACACAGTTGGCCCTTTTGACTGCCAGGGCACACTGTTGACTCATACTCAACTTGCCATCAACCCAGCCCCCCAGATCTCTTTCTGTGGGGCTGCTCTCCAGCCTCTTGCCCCCCAGTTTGAATCTATACCTAGAATTACCCTGTCCCAGGTGAAGAATCCGGCACTTGCCTTTTTAAATTTCATACGATTGGTGATTGCTCAGCTCTCTAGTCTATCCAGATCTCTCTGTAAAGCCTCTTTACCCCTGAGTGAGTCCACAGTTCCGTTTTGTTTAATATTCTCAGCAAACTTACTTAATATACATTTGATTCCTGCATCCAGATAATTTATAAAAACATTAAAGAACACTGGCCCTAAAATTGAGCTCTGGGGAACCCCACTGGTGACTGGCCACCAGCCTGATGCAACCTCATTTGCTATAACTCTTTGAGCCTGACCTGTCAGCCAATTGCTCTCCCCGCATATCATGGACTTGTCTAGCTATGTGCTGGACATTTTGTCCAGAAGGATACTGTGCAAGACAGTATCAAAACTTTACTGAAATCCAAACCCAACCCATCTACTGGCTTCCTTTGGTCAACTAGATGGGTGACCTTGTCATAAAAGAAAATTAAGTTGGTTAAGCAAGATTTTCCCCTAGTGAACCCATGCTGGTTATGACCAATGACTCTGTTGTCTGTCAAGTGTTTTTCTACAACTCCCTGAATAACCTTCTCCATAATTTTACCAGGCACTGAAGTGAGACTGACAGGCCTGTAATTACTAGAGTCTTTTTTGATACCCTTCTTGAAAATTGAGACATATTACAGCTTCCAGTCAAATGGGACCTCTCCATATTCCCAAGACTATTGAAAAACAGTGGAGAGAGGTCCCACATTAATATCAGCCAGCTCTTTCAGTACCCTGGGATGAATCCCATCAGGCCCCATAGACTTATGTGCAACCAGCTGGAGCAGCAAGTCTAGAAATAAGTTCAGAGTCAGCTGAGAGTTTATTATCCCCCAGGAATGGTCTTCCAACACAGGGCTCCAGGGTCCCAGGGCCCATGGTGTTAGAGCCAGAGGCAAATAAGGTATTTAATGCCTCCACTTTGTCTACATCCTTCTTTGTGAGGTGACAGACCTCATCAAGTAATGGATCAGTGTTACCTCTGATTGTACTTCTGCTATTAACATATTTTAAAAAGCCCTTTTTGTTGTCCTTCACAGTACTGGCCAGCTTGAATTCTAACTGAGTTTTGTCCACATGAATTTTCTCTCTACAGTGGTGAGCAACCTCTCTGTAGTCTCCCATGTCACCGTCCTTGCTTCCAATGACCATACACTTTCCTTTTCCACCTAAGTTCTAGAAGAATATCCCTGCTCATCCCTGAGTCTTGAACATCATGGTGATTAGAAAAGGTTCCTGAGGACTGCAGTAAGGCAAACATCATTAGTATCTCCAAGAGGGGAAAGAAGGAAGATCCAGACAATTTCAGTCTGCTCAATCTCACCTTGATTCCCAAGAGCATGATGGAGTGAATCATCCTGGAAACCATTTCCAAGGATATGAAAGACAAGAATATGACTGGAAGTTGTCAGCATGAATTTACAAATTTGAAATCATGCTTAAAACAATAAAACAGCCTTCTGTGATGAGCTGATTGGCTCTGTTCTCTGAGCAGAGAACGCAATGTTATTTATCTTTATTTTATTAAGACTTGCCATAACATCCTCTTAGACCAACTAATGAAGTACACACTCAATAGGTGGACAGTGAGGGGCACTGAAAACTTAGCTGGCCTAGTTTTGGTCAGTCATGTTGGCCCAGATGATCTCCAGAGGACCCCTCTGACCTCAGCAATTCTGTCATCCACAATGACCAAAAGAGCATGAATGTATTGTAGTGTTTTCTGTTGACACATGGAAGTTTAGGGTGCAGTAACTTCAAGACAGAATTAGGCCACTGTGACATAAACTCTAAGGTCTGAATGAGATGGGTATAGCAGGTCTTTAATGATTTCTGTTCTCTGTCTCACACACATACACATGGTCTATAGATAGCATACTCACAACAGTGAAAGTGTCTGGACCAGCTGTGACAGGCACCAGGGTCTTGGAAAATCAGGACACACACTCCAGCTGGTTGAGGTGTCCAAATACTGAGTGACATGCACAGATTCACTGCTGGCTCAGCCTTCAGAATGGTATCAGTTGTCCATGGATTTGTGTGGTTGTGTGTATGTGTGGAGACAACTATTTTAAGTTATATTGATTTGCAATTTAAATAGTTGGCATGAGCTGCCAATGATGACTGTGTAAGAGTTAGATTTTGTTTAGATTTTCTATTTTTTTCAGTTTATTCTCATGTGAGGTCTAAATAAGATCAAAGACAGGGACAAGGTTCACATGAGTTTTTGCCTTAGGGAAGTACCTTCCCTCACTTCCAATGAGCTGTACAAACACTTGTCTAACAGTTGTGCTGTTACGTGTAATTCATGCACATTGCAAAAATACTTCTGAGAGAGTAACTTCAATAGAATTGCTATGAATATGTTTGAAGTTCAGTATGATTAGGCTGGAAAATTACTGCATCATCAGTCTTGGGACTGCAGTATTACTGCTGCTAATATACTAATTCAAACTAGGACTGAAAAAGGTCATTTCAGACTTCATGGACTGAAGCAACATCCACAGAATTAATGTGTTAGCAGAAACTGAAGAAAAACACTTCTCCAATCAAAGGATTAATTTTATATTTCTTTGACGTAACAAGGAAACTGAAAACGGATTATAGCCTTCTGTTGTGGCATAACTGGGCACATATTGTACAGCTCTTATAGATATTTGTGAGACTTGTTATGTGATGGCAGAAATAGTGCCATATATTCAATAATACTGTTTGGTTTTTTTCCACACAAACAAAAAACTGCCGTTGAACATTTATGCTGAGGTCTTATAATAGACATATACACAGAGGAAGAACCTGGCCCATTTCAAACTTCTAGCAAAATTAAAGAACAATGTAATGGTGCAATGTTCTTGCCTTAGCACCACTCTCTCTGACATAAAAAAGTAAATTCATGTAACTATTGTGAGCTTATGACCATGGTCAAAGCAATAAGAAATAATGAACTACAGAATTTCAGAGACATTATTATTTGATAATACAAATAAAGATTTTTGGCTTAAAATCAGTTCTGGCTTTCTTACATATATTTGTTGTAGTCATGTATTAATATATCATTGCATAATAAAAAACAACCTTTTAGAGCCAATTATAACTCACTCTATGTTATGATATGAGAACTACTGAAAAGCTGTTTTTCCTCCCTGCTCCCCAGACACCACATACATGAAATCATGGATCTTTGTAATAAGAAGGCCTACTAATGTGTTTATTATCTTCCCAGATCCAAAGGACTGAATGGATCCATGGTTATCTGTTTAAAGTGACTTAGCAAGAACATGTCCTGGTTTCGGCTGGGATAGGGTTAATTTTCTTCGTAGTAGCTAGCATAGTGCTGTGTTTTGGATTTAGTACCAGAAGAATGTTGATAACACGCTGCTGTTTTTAGTTGTTGCCAAGTAGTGCTCAGACTACTCAAGGACTTTTTGAGCTTCTCCTGCTCGGCCAGGTGCATAACAAGCTGGGAGTACAGCACAGCTAGGACAGCTAACCCAAAATGTTCAAAGGGCTATTCCATACCATAGAACGTCATGCTCAGGGGGGTTAGTTGGTCGGTCGCGGGCAGAGTGATCGCAGCTCGGGAACAGTAATTGCTGCTCGGGATGGGCTGGGCATTGGTCAGCGGGTGGTGAGCAATTGCATTGTGCATCACATGTTTTATATATTCTGTATATTCTTTTACCATTATTATTATTACTATTGTTATTCTTCTCTCTTATTAAACTGTCTCTATCTCAACCCATGAGTCTTACTTTTTTTTTTTCTTTTCTCCGATTCTCTCCCCCATCTCACTGAGGGAGGGGGGGAGTGAGCGAGTGGCTGCGTGGTGCTTAGTTGCCAGCCGGGTTAAACCACAACAAACAGCAAAGTAATGCTTATTTTCAGGAAATAAGGAGGCAATAGAGAAGAGATAAATCTGAGCATTAACTGTTAGAGTTTATGCTCTTGATTGTACATAGTACAAGAACATACCTATTATCAGATCTATCTATTCAGTTATTCTCATTGTTTGAGTATTCCATAATATTATATGAAAAGGAATATTACATTAGCTTTTATAATTCTGTTCTAAATCATTAGCATTTCCAGAACTTCAAAAATATGCTGTCATAAAGACTCATTTATGAAGGTATTTGCTTTTAAAAACTTATAGGCCAAATCTAGGGCTTATATGTAGACACTTTTCTAGGTAAATCTCAGATTTCCAAAACATATGCTGAATGCAGATGAGACATACTGCACAATGTCCTTTAATTAGAGAAAGTTTCTTTTTTGTTTTCATTCAGTTTTTACTTGGTTATCAAATGAAGCTGGTGAGGGGTCTGGAGCGCAAGTCTTATGAGGAGCAGCTGAGGGAACTGGGGTTGTTTAGCCTGGAGAAGAGGAGGCTGAGGGGAGACCTGACAGGAGGCTGTAGTGAGGTGGATGTCCGCCTCTTCTCCCAATAACAAGCAGTAGGACAAGAAGAAATGGCCTCAAGTTGTGCCACAGGAGGTTTAGATTGGGTATTAGGAAAAAAAGTTTTCACTGAAAGGGTTGTCAAGCATTGGAACAGGCTACCAAGGGAAGTGGTCAAGTCCCCATCCCTGGAAGTATTTAAGACATGTAGACAAGGTGCTTAGAGACATGGTTTAGTATTGGACAGGTACGGTTGGACTCTAAGATCTTAAAAGTCTTTTCCAACCAAATGATTCTATATATATCCTATGTCTTTGTCTCTCATTTTGGACCTGCCTTGACAATAATTAGCTAGGCAAGCCATCTCAACTTTTCCCCATGTAAGCTATATGTTTGAGAGCTCAGAAGTTTGGTTTACAGGTTAATTTCAGACTCTGATTTATTAATTCACTGTATTTTCAGACTATTATTACTGTTGTTGTTATTATTATTATTTTTATTATTACGGAAAATATCCATGAACTAAAATAAGTGCATAAACAAGAAGAAAATTTATGTAGCTAATAGCAGCAGTTATAGTAATTTTTCTCTGCTTTGCAGATGATTTCTTATTTGATACGTTTCCATGACCACAAGCCATGTTATCCCAAAACTAGAATTCCAAAACCCAAAAGCTGTAAATTCATCTCTGATCATACTTAAGAAGGAAGAATCTTTGTGAAGAGAATAAGGCCACAGTCCATTGTTCTCTTGGTAGCAGTTTAACATTTTACCTGGTCATTGCAACACCTACTTTTATCATTTAACTGGGTTTCTTCAGGCCCATGTTCTTCCTTCACTCTGTTTCTTGAATTTTTTACATAATGTTAAGCACATTCATAGGTACAGGTTTACTTTGTGAACTAAGGTGAGATTCCTAAGAAAGGAGTCAACTCATTCTTTACCCTCTCCACATTCAGTAAAAAGAATTATGCACTTCCAGCTAGGCATTTAGACCTTAGATGAGCTGAATAATTTTCTTCAGCTGTTTATTGTCAGGGCCCTGAGTGCATTGATAAGCCTGAATTACCCATGTTAGCCTCACCTGGGAACTCCAAAATGCTCAGTCCGGCATTGACCCAGGAACATCATTTGAGCTTAGGTCCAGGATCCCAGTCCTTGCCTGAGCCACGTAGGTGAGCATGTGTCTAGCCCTATTCCTTGACAAGCCTTCATTGTTAACCAGGCTTGTGAATTGACCTTGGACTTGCCTCGTCATTTGGGACTTCTCTCATGATCACTAGGCTGCTGACTGAACCTGGTACTTCCACAGGATCTGCTCTGCTTGCCCAGTTTGAATACCTTGGGACTGTTTTCTTGTTGTTGAGGTGATGATCCCTGCCTGTATTCTTGTCGCATTTGGCTCCTGGCTTGTCTTCACTTGCAGGGTAGACCTACCTTTCCTACTTCCTCGCCTCTTCTCCAGTGATTATATATCTAAAATTTGAGACGGATGAATTCAGGCCTAGGACCTCATATAACTATGGTTCTGAGTGACATCTTTGCAAGCTGTTAAGACAACTGTGTTTCATTTTAGCAAATGATAATTGCTATTCACACCTACATTATCTCTTACAAATCAATTTACCTAAACATGAATCTCTGAGAGTTTATGAAACTGCAGGTCATTTAGAACGTTGCATAACATCTTAACAAAGCAAACTTCTAGAAATATATTAGATCTTTCTCCCTGAGTTCCCAAAGAAGTCACTAGCTATAGAAGATTCAAGAAAAACTATTCAGAAACAACTTAGGAGGAGAGGTCCTCCACTTCCCAGGTTCCATCAATTCCAGTTTTCTAATCCATGTTATTCCCTATGTCTCCTTGTTTCTTAGTGCAAGCTTTTCCCTGTCTAGCATCTAATCTGCTCCTAGTTTAGTCTGTATTTTCTATCCAGTGTGCTGGTTTAACCTACAGCTTTCTGTCAGACTGTTCCTGTCTAATCTAATTTAATAGCTTTCTAAACAGAGATAAATCAGTGGTTTTAAACCAAGTCTTTCTGCCTGAGTTGTATCTTTGTTTTTGAAAAGACATATTCTTATGTCTGGTCACAATTTGTTGTACTGTTATATATCACACCAAGAGCTATATTAGCAAGTATATAGACAGCAGGTAGAGGAAAGTGATTATTCCCCTCTGTTTGGCACTTGTGGCACTACATCTGGAGTGCTTTGTACAGTTTTGACTTCTCCAGTACAGAAAAGACACTGACATATTGGGATCCAGCAGAGGGTACCAAGCCTGGTAGAGAGCTGGAGCCCATGACATAGAAGGAGAAGCTGAAACAACTGGGGTTTTTTCTGCCTTTATAAGACCAAGGGAGATTTTTTTTTTTTTTTTTTTTTTTTCTGCAGCTACCTAATGGAAGAGCATACTGATGACAGAGCCAGACTTTTCTTCAAGGTGGACAGTAGAAGAACTAGAGGCAATGGACACAAATTGAAAAATCTAGGGAAATTCTGACTCACTGTACAGAAAACCTTTTTCACCATGACCAAGTTTCCAGAGAAGGCATGGAATCTGTGTCCTTGGAGATTGTTAGAAATCAAGCAGAAGTCCTCTATGATATTAGAGAATATTAGAGAAGGCCTTGATGTTATTAGAGAATAAGGTGATATTTAGTGAGTATTACATCACCTCATAGGAAGCAGCCCATGCAGAAACACATGGATAAAACTATAGAATTTTATTTTTATTTTCTGCTTGTTGGTTTTTATCTTTTTCACTCAGTTGATTTCCTGGGGGTTGTTGTTAGGGGGTTAATATTTTGCAAAAAAGACAAGCTGTTCCTTTTAAACAATAGCTTTTTTTAGTGTTTTGTTAAATATCACCACTCACAATCTGATTACCCAAAACCAGATTTCAGAAACAAACAAGAGTTTTTATAATCAAGGATGAAGTTCAGGTTTACCTATGCTTAACTTGGCAGACTAATTACCTCAAAAAATGACTTGAAATTTTTACCTAGAATTCCAAAGAACAAAAAAGCAAGGGGTAAAAACAATTTTAATGGCATGTAAGATGATGTAAAATATAGGAAAGAAA